>NC_141914.1:9473002-9776032 GCF_057802395.1 Ceratotherium simum simum
ATGCTTTAAGTCTTGCTAGGAGCTCTACAAATTAAGTGAAACTGGTTTTGCGTGGATTTATGCCCGTTTAAAATCAGTGATGCCTGGAAATAATGCCAATTCAAAGCGATTTCTTATCAGGAAATGTTTTTCCCTCATTTTTTATTCAATAAAATTAATGATATAGTTTTCATTTCTAATTATATTCACCATAGCATTCTCTATTTTATTACTAAAATAGAAGTTTCTTGGCTTAAAATCTTAAAAAATATTTTCTCGCAAAAAATTAAAACATTCAATTAAAATACCCAGAATTAATTTTTGTGAATCAGATTTACATAAAGTGGTTTAAAATTTTTATTCTAAATTCATAAAAATCACACATTTAAAAAGACAAGTTTATATTCCATAGTCCACCAACTAGCCTATTCGACTGAAATCACAAAAACCAATTAGGTGTAACTTGAACTTAGGGGAGAAATAGCCAATCCTGGAAAACTTTATTTTTAAACCTCAAAATTAAAAATCAGAGGAAACCTAAACACTGTGCTAGTGATGTCAAATGCTAGAAAACTTAACTACCTCAATCAAAGATAATTCCACAGTTTGAGAAAATAATCCATAATTATAAACCATTTTTTCTACAATCATAAAATGTGGAAAAGATTAAATAGAATTGCTTGCAACACAGGAAGAAATTTTATTTTTTATCAGATTCCAACACCAAATCAAACTCTTATATTAATTTCTTTATACTTCTTGTTAGGCATAAAGGCCAGCTACTTCCAGGAAATACTGAGGTTGCCCACTGATCAATTAGAAACCTTAAGTACTTCATAGGTATAAGTTTAAAACACTGCTCAATGCATTAAGCACACATACATATTCTTTAACATATATAGTTCACAAACCACATGTTTAAAATCCATTAAGTCTCTACTTTTATTACTACTCTTTATTATCAAAGCAATTAGTTACCAGAAGAAAAGCATTAGCAGATATGTATGTGATTAAAACATTTCTTTTTTATTCTAATCCAAGTGATTAAAGAGTAGTTTCAGGAAATCTTAATTAGGCCTTTCTCTGAATATTAGAGGACTCCTGCTGGGCAGAAACAAAAGTAGGGCTTTAATTCCAATTTCTGACACAGATCCAAGTTGATAAAACTAAACTTTTTGAGTCTGTAGGAACATAGTTGGCTAGGAGGCACAGTTAATATCTTTCAACATAGGAAGATGAGTCAAATTCTGGCATTAATGCTAGTGAACAGTCCCTGACACTTGCAGAATTCTATGCTAGAATTCCACAGCAACATGGAGTTTAAGAATTGATTATTTTGTCTCCTTTGGTGACCCTGAGCAAGTCACTTAAGTCTATAAACTTCTATTTTCTCATCTTAAAAATGAGTGGCATACAGACACACACTCACTCACTCAAATGAGTGCAGGCATAACACAGGAATATGAATGAGCTCTGTGGATGATGCCAATGTCGATTTCCTACTATTGGTATTGTGCTACAGTTACACAAGATGTTAACACTGGGGGAGACTGCATGAAATTTCAAAATAAAAAGTTGGGAAAAAAAAAAAGATTTGCCTAGATAAATTCCAATATTCCATCCAGCTCCAAAATTCTGTAAATTTTTTTTTCTAGTTTCCCTCCCTTTCTTTCATTCCCCCTTCTTAAACTTGTTTATTTGTTTGCTTGTTGTTTTGATTTACCCTCCAATTACTGAGGTCTACCAGTGATATCTGCATTACTGTTTGGTGGTTAGTGGCACACAGTGTAAAGAGGACAATAGGAAAATGCAGACACTGACAAAGATGACTGGCTGATTATAAATGCTAAGAGACGATGGTGGAAAGACAGTTTCATAAACATATCTACTCATCCAACACATATTTACTGAGCATGCGTATGTCTCAATGTTCACGCTAGTCACTGCAGGCACAACAGTGAATAACAACAGACCTAGACATACCACAGTCATCCAGTACAACAGTGAATAACAACAGACCTAGACATACCACAGTCATCGCAGAATTTACAGGGCAGTGTGAGAAAGGCAGGAATCAAACTAACATGCAAATAAAAGTCACAATGCCACTGTACCAAACACAGAGATTCCAAGGGACTGGGAGAAAGAGTTGGTGTGGACACAGCAAAGAAACAAGGTACATCTGGAGAGAGATGCAGCTAGCGGAGTGATAAGGGACAGACGCGGAGGACTTCCCAGGTGATGTTTGAGATTGGAGACCTACCAAAGATTTGAGACTCTTCTTCTTTGTTCTTCCTATTTCTATAAAAATTTTATGTAGGATAACTGCTAAGCATCTCCTTGACTACTGTTCTAAACAAAATCAATAGCTTAATTTCAGTCTTAATTTCCTATTTCAACTTAGTCGTCTTAGGCAGGTCACTTAAACTGACAGTCCATCAATTTTCTTATCTATAAAATGTAAATAAAATCATTAAAGCTCATTTACGTCTCAGAGCTATTTGAGCGAATTAAATGGCAAATTGCATTTTAAAGGATGAGGCCAAGAAGAAAGTAGTATATGAATTCAAAAATGATATTTCAAATACTATTAAAACTAATCCACCACAACAGTATTGTTCAATGTGTAAAATTCAGCTAATTCAGCAAACACAAGACGGAAACAATGGTAGGCCATTTTCTCTGGAGGGAAGAAGAGTGATAAAATGATTATGAAAAAACTCTAGACAATACTTCACTATACAATAACACATACTTTCTTTCTACATGACAAATACAAACATAAAACAGGAAGAAGTCAAATTAACTACATCAAACCAAATCTCTAACATGGGTTATCTTGGGGCTTATCTCTGTTGGCTGGTTTCATAGAGGAAAATATTTTAAAAGATTGGTAATAACAGACATGGGAATAAAAGAAAATCCACTTTACAGACAACAGTCATTGATAACTCTAAGTTATTACTAAATACAAAGTGGTTGCTCCTTAACCACTTTATGTACAACGTAATTTTTATGCAGAGGTTTTCTGAGTAAAGTTATAAAAAACCATCATTTCTCTTCCTCCCAAACATCAGCACTTTTTGACTATGAAAATATTTGTCCAAATTATAATTACAAATTTCTTTTACAGAATTACAAATCTGTCTTCCAAGGTCTATAAGGTTATGTCCCCAAGGGCCAAAAACAATTTTGCACTTATAATTTATCACAGAAATATTAGAGAATATACAATTTTCTGAAGAAAAACTCACATCTGAGACACAAGCAGCTACACAGACAGAACCAATATTAGGAGATAATTCGTAAGCCTATACCAAAAAAATTCAATAATAAGAACTCCAAGTTGAGTATTACCCAACTAGTCTTAGAAAACTGCCTGCTTGTCGTCCCCACTCCTGGGAAATCTGCTTTTCTCCTCCTTCTCATCAATGGCAGCATTTCAGTGAAGAAAATCTGTCTCATATGCTGCCTGCGAAGCCTGTTAGACTCTCCCAGGAAGAAAGGTCCTAGGACAGGCAAAGTTGACTGATGGTACCGAAACTTAAAATGCAGTTTGGCTTAAAAAGCAGTTCAATTAAGAAATTTTGATTTTTTTTTAATTCTCTCTAATGAAAATAAAAAGAAAGATCATCTAGCTTTTATGCTCAAACACTCATGCCCCAGAATGTGCGAAATCAAGGAGCAAGACTCAAAATCTGAATAGGATTTTAGACAGAATTAAATTCTCCCAACAAAAGCTCTTATGTGCTTTATGTTTATTTGTTCATCAAAGATAATAAGAAAAAATACAATTTGATGAGAAATAAAATTTACAAGATAGAATGCAGATACGAGGCTATACCTCATACACCTCGCACATACCTAAATCAATTAACAAGCATCACTGAGGCTAAGTAAACTGTTGATTTCATTTTTTGTTTTATGCAAAGTAGTATATTTAAGTTGATTTAAATTCTGTAACAAATTTGATCTAAGTTATTTGTCATGAGAATAAACAGACTTTGATGCTACAAGTAAAACCTTTTAATCAATTAAGGATCTTCTACCACTGACCATATTTGAGGAGAATAGTATGTGTGTGTAATATATGCTGAAAAAAATGACTAAATAGATTCATGGAAGCATAAAGAGATGTGGCACCAAGTTGGGCTGATTCTTCTGAAATCACTCTTGTGCCCATTCTTTTTTTACCATTCCCATTGCCACTATCATAAATTTACGCTTCAATTAGTTCTTATTTATACTACCATAAGTCTCTACAGAACTGTTCCAATTACCAACTCCAATTTCTCCTGCACAGTGGTGTCAAATCTTCATAAATACACCTCTGCTAATGTCACTGCTCTTCAATCATTCCTTATGTCCTAAGGAACGTGAGACATATTCCTTAGTCTAAGATTCACGTACCTCCAAGATCTGGTATCATCCACCTCCACAGCCCAATTTTCTACCCCTTCCCCCCACCACCACAGACCTTGTATCTGCTGCCCCCAGGCCTCACACAGTACAGTCCCTCCTCTCACATCCTCTGCTCACCAATATCCCACCTGTTTCTGAAGATGGAGTAAAATGTTCTCCATAAAACTCACCATGATCAGGCCAGCCTGGCATAAGAAATCTCTCCCTCTTCAGGTCTTTCTTTATACTTCTTTCAAAGCACTTTCTAGCACTCTTCTGTGCAAAATCATAATGTCTTTTGTGTACCTACATTATTTCCCTAATTTGGTAACTCCTTCAGGGCGGACTGAGCTTTAAATCTAGGAAGAGTGCCTTATACACCTGTAGGTAACTATGTCTTTAGTGCGTGAATGATAGAAACATCTTTATTCCCTTTGAGTGTGGTAGTGAAAAGGGAGAGAAATAAAAGCATCCATTCAAGGATGACAGCAAAAACCACAGGAAGAAAGGCTATTAATGGATTTATATTACAACGGAATATCAATGATAACTTTTACCAGTTCCACTGAAACATACAAAGATTAAATGGCATCATTTGATTTAATTTTGTTTTCTACTTTGCTAAACTATGAAATTAATAAGAACAAGCTGACTTCCCTAGAGCCACTTGCAGCAAATCTGTCAATTAATTTCATCTAAACCATTTAGACAACTACTAAGCAGGTTTGCCCAATCTTCATATTAGTACTTAAGCTTCTCTTTCTTCAAAAGCTTGATTTTGCTATGTTAAGCTCTTGGGTACACCTAAGGTTCCAGGTGCATTAATGGAACTCTTACAAATACTATTCATTATTCCCTATGCTAAAAAATACATTTTTAAAAAATAAAAGCATTCCAGAAAGTAGACTACAAAAAAAGAGAAGCGAAAAGTATCTTCTAGAATTAACAACAGGAGTAAATTGTGCATATACTGAATTCTAATTTATGTCTTTATATACATGGGTTCTCCATCTAATGCCAAGCTAAGTGCTTTTAAGAAACAAAGTCTGTATTTGAAAGTTGAATTATCTCCTCCTTAATCAATTCAATCAAGTCTACTGAGCACCAAAATATGGGCCCAGCACCCCTGCAGTGGATACCAAAAAATAAATGTTCTCTGCCAAAGGAATCTGAATTTCAACTGAAGTGACACATCTGCCACAATTATAAGCAACGTAAAACAAAGTATACCTTGGCATAAGTTAACATCCAGCTCTTAAGAGCTAAGACAGGTTCAGGAAAAGGAGAAATCAACAAGATTCCAATTGGGTGGGAGGGGAAATCACGACCAAAGGCATAGAGACAAGAATTAGCATGACAAGCTTCTAGGATTATGAGGGAATGAAAAAGAGATGAAGACAAGTCCGGAGTAGTGAGAAATGAGATGGGATATGCAAAGTAAACCAAATTACAAAGACGACGTTTAATCTTTTGTAACAAACACAAATGCCCACGAGGGGAATTAAGGTGTTCAAGACTTCCCTAGCTTTAGCACAATGGAGGAGCAAGATACCGGAAGGCCAGCCATTAACAGTAATCTAGCCATGAGTAAGGGAAGGAAGGCTGAAATAACACAGCTGCAAGAAGAGGGAACAAGAAGTAGCAACAAATATTATTTTTAAGGGAGAAGACATTCAATAGAATTTGGGACTAAATGAGGAGGAGAAATAGATGAAAGGAATGAGTAGTCATAGATGACCTGAAGCTTGCTGACAGAGAAGCAAGGATGTTGGGGAGTAAGAGGAGTTCAGGTTCATTAATATGAGATGATGTTCTGATTTCCAAGCATACTCGTTCATAGCAATATGGAACTAGAGCTAAGCTGGACAGAAAGAATCAGAGACAAGAGAACCATAAGCCTGACAATGATAATCGAGAGTTAAATGAAATCAGGAAGAGAGTAGAGTTGGGTCAGAGACAGGCTTGGGGAATACTGGCATTTAGGAGGAAGAGAACCCAACCCAGAACCCAGAATGTAGATGGAATAGTTTAAAGGTAAGAAAAGAACTGAAATAGACAATGTTACTGAAAACCAAAGAAGTGAATATTTCAGAAACCAGGGGGAGGTCAAAGGAAATCTTAGGGCAAGTTTTGAAAACTGGAATCTACTGAAGCCCAAATCCAAGAAATAACAGAAGGCACTGTTTAGAAAATTAAAGAGTTGTGGTCACCACTAGTTTGGCAACAAAGGCAGGCAGAAAAGTGACTAGCGCAAGTTTTCAGGTTGATGTAAGAAAGAAGCTGGTATTTAATATGCAGTTTGAATGTCCAAGATACTATATACACATATACATAAAGCAAGACACACTGTTACAGCCAATAAAATCTAATTTGCATTAAGTTTTATGTCTATCAATTTATCATTTTAAATCATTATGATGAAACTTGTTTTCAGGAATAAAAATACACTTGTGAAAATAAACAATTACTATTTCAAGAGGTTTAATTATATTACCTCTTGTTTAAATATTATGGTTTCCAGAAATCCATGTGCTTTCATTTAAATATGTCACAATATTACTAAAGTGGCTTTTCAAAAACACCACAAACTTCGTCAGAATTAGTGAAAACTTATCCTGAAAAAACTTCAGATGATAATTATTCGAAAGAATGGAAACTAATAAATTGATAATAATAAAATGTATTCACGGGCATAATCTTGTAAAATCAGATTCTAGACTTAAACAAACACCCTTCATTCCATAATTAATTCAATATAGTAAATAAGCCATTAATTTTAATGGTCCATCATCATCAACAATCAACCTTTACTGAGATTATATTCCTGATAAAAGGCAGGCTTGAGACATAAAATCTCCAGGTATTTACAACGCAGTTCGGGAACCTGGAAAGACATTAAAAAGGTAACAAAATGGGTTCATGTTAATAGTATTCCCTACTGAAAGTAAGAGAGCGATTTAAAGTAAAGCACAATGACTACACAGTTTTTTCACATCAATAAAAATGCTAAGAAACAGCAGTGACATTTTTGAAATTAAGGCAACACACTAAAACTCAAAATTAAATTAAAAGCAAAAAAACTAATGTATAGTTTTGATTACTTTTGATAATAAATATGCCACAAACACAATTGCGTATTACCACTGAATTTAATGCAAATACTGTTTAGGTAATTCTAAATACAACAAAAACTGTAAGAATTCTTCAACCAATAAATTAAAACGTGAAAAGCCTACATAAATTTAGAAAAATGGATAATTGTGAAGGGTAGTTGTATTTAAACAATTATAAACAATAGCGTATACAGCTATTTTTTTAAGCTACTCTTATCACTTCAAGACCTTTAGTGGTTTATAAAGTATGCGGTTTAGAAAAATTAGAGTCTAGAGACTTAGAATTAGAAAAGTGAGGATTTGCCCCATGCTATGGACTTGTAAAAAAATCCTCAGAGAAACTGGCTATGGCAGTGAGCGAAAGGAAAGCGAAAAAAAGTCTGTTTCAACTCAACTCTCTCTGACTCAAATGCACAACTGCACCTGTCAGCCTGCAAAACAGAAACCCTTCCACTCACAGACAGTAACTTCATTACGCTCCAAGCATACTTGGCAAAATGTTAGATCTAACTTGACTAAGTCTAGACTCATTCAGCTAAATATAGTCAACTATTGTGAAAACCACTTTAGAAATATAAATATTTAAGTTGGAGCATGAAGTTTCTCTGAAAGTCAAATTAATAAGATTTGTCAAAATACATAATGAGGCAAAAGTAAGTAATAGAACTTAGTTTCTACACTCAGTGGTTCTACAACTCAGTTTCTGGTCAAAAGTAATCAACAGTATATTTTTTTTGCTGTTGTGTTTCTTGTGTCTTTGCTTCCCTGCTCCTGAAAAGTTTCAATTCTCATTTCTAGAAATACAATATCATCAGAACTTTGTGCTAATTGCTATAGAGCAAAATTCTTTAAATGGATGTCATGTTTCCTTTCAGTTTTACTCACTCTACATACAGAATATCAAACAATTCCACAATTCCATTGATACACTATTTTCCTATTATTACATAGAAAGAAATTCCTAAAATGAAAATGTTATCTTTATTTGTGAAATCCACTTATCCTAACTATATTAGGGTTCAGAAAGAAGAAGCTAGCAGAAAGAGTTTAATGTAGCAGAAGCTAGATGAGGGGGGAGGGGGAATTACATTTCATTTGATTCTAGGAAAAAATTTCTCATATATAAATGAATGGTCAAGATATCAAAGTTTATGCTCATCACTGAGCAGTTCTCTCCCCTTACCCACTCATCCCCTTCTTGTTCTTATAGTGATTAAGGAAAACAACATGTTCCAGCTTAGAGAGAGAGCATCAACTCACCTGTTTTAAACCCATCACCATAATTAAGTTGTATGAATTTCACATACACACAAAACTAAAAACGTGAAACCTCAAAGAGTATAGAAAAAACTTCTTTAGGATAATCTTTAAGAATTTTTTACAAGATAATACATACAGAAAAACTAGACTTGGCCCCACTGTAAGGAAATCAACAGAACTGATAACCTCAAAATTCATTTGTCTTAAATTAAAAGTCCTAGAAAGTTTGTTTTCCATCTTTGTTACTCCCCACTCCGTTTTGCTCTTTACTGGGGAAGGTGCAATTTTAATTTTAGAAAAATTAATAATTCAACAATTTTAATGGAGATTCATAAAATCTAGTTTAAAGAAAATATTTACCTATATCCTTAAAGGTAGGATATAAAGTGATGGTTGTGAGGTACGATAAGATGCCATGATCTCTAACACTTAAATTTTTATGTAAGTGCCAAAAAAGAATTAAATATTCCATTGTTTCTTTTCTCCTAACTTAATAGGATTCAGAAAATTAATCGAGGTACTCATTCTGTCCCTTACATCCAAACACAAGATAATTTAGGTACCTGGCTAAGATTGTTCAATAATCCTAGTCTCTTAAAGATCAGACACACATAATCCATATTCAAATGGTGAACATCTGCCTAAAGACCCATCGATATTTCAGCGCCAAACAGTTCAAAGGTTTACACATTCAGCCTCCTAAAAGTCGAGTGCCAGAGCAAACAATCTAACTAGTAAGTCCTTTCTGGTTCTACCAGTAGGTAATATCCTATCACAAAAATCAGTCTGTAGACAGATTGTTAAAATTTCACAATAAGAGTACAGATTCACACAAACGTTACTGCCAAAAAAAGAAAAAAATTACTACAAAGCAGACAGAAAAAGACCCTGATTACAAAGGTCAGTGGCACTTCAGCACCAGTGCCAAGTACGCATTTCTACTCTCCTCCCGAACATAGGAGAAGGCACTGCAATCATCCAGCCCATGACCCTGCTTTCTCAAGAGTCCCAGGCCCTGAAATGTGCATTTAAAACTATATAAAGGATTGGTGTTCACTGGCTCCTCTTTTTTCTTCCTCAATTAATTTTTCATCATTTCAATATTTCTCTATATCTTGAACCAACTTCTTCTTTCCTCGTATCTCAGAGGAAGAAACAGAGCTTCGCATTTCCAAGGTCGTGACTCCATTCCTTCTCACGGTCCAAACATAAACACGCATAGATGTGGATGTGTGTGCCTGTATATGCCCCTGTTCACATCATGTTACCATACTAAGCACATGTGTCTGCATCTTGTTTTACTTTCTTTTTGTTTCTAAAAACCTTGAAAATTGTTCCACACCAGCACACACAGATACAACTCATTTTCACAAATGGAAATATTACATTTTATGTATAAAATGTTTACACATTTTAGGTATAATTTCTTTGCTTTTCTGTCATTTGCTACTATAAGTTACAATTATAATTTTTATTTATAATTATTTTTATTTATATGCATTTATATACGAATTCATATGGTGTGCGTGCATGCACACACACACACACACAGTATTTAACCTATTCAACAACAAATTACACTTTTGAATGGGATAACATGTTAAATATCTCTAAATGTGAGGGGCACAGGAAAGCTGCTCAAAAGGCTGGTGAATGTGAAAGAAAGAAAATGCCTTAACAGTTCTCAGGCCTACTAATTCTTTATGGACTCCAACACCTCAGGTCCTATTCTTAGGATGAGCATGTTAACAGGCAGAGACTCCAAGTCTTTCCATGGCTGGTTAATTCTGGAATGAACTAGTACTCTCTATTTTGGGTACTGTGAATGAGATGTCCTCCCTCCGTGAGTGAACTAAAGTAATGTTCTCACTCGGTGACATTTGCCGAGTTAGTATCTCTTCATGGACACTCAGAGCCAAAGTAAACAAACCATTCAACCTAAAATACTAGAGTGAGGCTAAGAGTAGGACCCTTTCATGGGTGGGAAATAAACCTCCCATGTGATAGGATTTAAAATGTTCTTCAAAGTCTCCTCTGCTATTCTTGGTACCCAAACAATTCTCTCCGTTTTGTTTTGCCTTTCCATCCTGTGGTTTCTTTAAAAAGCAAGATGTGTTTAATCAACATATAATTTTATTCACATATCACCCGGTAGCACTGTCTAGAGAACTGAATAATGGTGGGGAGGTACATCAGCATTTTCTGATTTATAACTCCATTGCTCCTTAAATCAAAGACAAGAGAGCTGCTTCCCCAGACTGGAGCAGAGAGAGCTCTCCAGCCTTGTCGCTCTCATCATATCCCATCTTGCTGACATGCTATCTTTGTGCTGCTTGTGTTCCTGTTTATGGCTCAGAGAAGTACTTGTTTATAGAAGCCGTTCAATGCCCTATTCATCCCCAAAAGTTAAGTGTGTTGAAATTAAAAGGCTGTGCTTGAATTTGATAAGTGAAATGACAGAGGACAGGAGGTCTAAACAGCTTTATCTTAGGCCCTTCTAAAAGGCCCTAAAATTCAAACATCGCCTCTGACATTCTTCCTGCTTCTACCAAAAATAGATGACAAGTTTGAACTTCATTGAAACAGCTGTTTCTGGCTATGGTCAGTGTTACTGACAAACAAAACCACCCCGAACAGAAGGCTCCCTGGCCTGATCTCATCTCTGCTGCCCTTGGAGACCTTCCATCCCCACCACTGAGGGGAAATGACGAGAAGGACAGCTCCTGCTCCAGACTCCACCACTAGGATCTGCATTTCTCTCACTCCACCAAATTCCTCTGGAACCACAGCAGGTCAGCAGAGACATTTTCAGATCCACAAACTCTTTTTATGTTACGAGAAAATCTTGAGTTCAAAGTAATCACTTTAGGAAACAAATAAGAGGTTTCATGTAACTGGATTAGCTTATATCCTACCTCCAAATCACATGTAACTGGATTAGCTTATATCCTACCTCCAAATCAATCAGTCTATTCTGAATCCCTGCGATTCAGTCACCTGCACACTGATAAACAGGCTATCTATCGCCTTTCCTTCTGGGTTAGTCTTCCTACTGCAGACCCTGGACAGAGCCACGCACCTCAGCAATGGCGACCTTTGAAAAGGAAAACGCTTTCCTATCTTGGTCACGATTACTCTTTGTTTCAAGTTGCACCTAATCTACTCTCGTGCTGAGCTCTAACGTGCCAAGGTCCCCTAAACTCCACGCCCAGAAATCCTCCCCTGCCCAGGGTAAAGCATCCTACAGGGCTCTGGGAGCTTCCCTTCTTATCATTTCTCCATTACTCTCCTTCCTCAATGACCACCCTCCCAAACTCTCACCCTACTACTAACTCTAACCAGCTGACTCAAGATAGCCCACTATGCTTCATTTCCTTCTTTAAACAAGCCAAATCAGCTTCTTTCTCCCCACACTGTCACTGTTCCCACTTTACCTTCCAGACTCCGAGGTTCTCTAAAACTCCCCCCTTCATAACTCTGCTCCCCATCATCAGTCCTCCTGAGGAGCAGGCAGGTAACTGGGAATCTTAAACTTAAGCCTACTGGCATTTCCTTCCTGTAGCCTCAGAATTGCCCAAACTCCAGATTTACATGTTGTCAAATCCTCCAGAACTCCCTCCGCAGCCCTGCTCACTCTTCACTGATGAATGTGCGTGGCCACACTCTCTTTTCTTTAAGGGGCAATTGTATGCATAAGGGGTCTTGGAAAGGGTACTATTTGGGGAGACTGTTACCACGCCTGGAATTCAAATGTCAAAGACCTCCCTGCTTATGCATGTAAAGTAGACTACAGACTGGTTTTCTGCTGTCCGAGGAAGACTACTTGAGTTAACAAACAAGTACCGAGAACCAAAACCAAATGCCACATATTTCTGTCACCTTAAGAGGGTTGAATACCACAAACACAGCCCTGGCTCAAGGAAACTGTGACGTTCAGGCTGTCTTTGGTGAAATTCCGCCCTCCCCTCTCTGGGCCCCTTTCTTCTTTGTACCCTTCCCTGGTGCCCATCACATAGCCCATTCTTACTCACAATTGGCTTAAGACAATAACAACTTAAAAGAGGATTTTGATATCAACTGTGGAATTCCAGGTGGTGGAAACGCAGGAGAAGGCTGACAGCTCAGCCTGACACAGTAACGCCGACAACGTAGAGGGCACTGAGAGCGGGGGGAGGCTCCCACATCCTCCCCCTTCACAGCAGCCACTGCGAGGGAGATTGCACTGTTCCATCTTCTCCCTCTCAGACTTAGGAGGAGCTGGGATGGAAAGGGGAAGGAGAAGAAGAGGACAAAGGGGAGAAGGAAAAAGACATTTGAAGCAAAATGTGCAAACAGTCTAGTTTTCCTGATATTTTCCATCTCCTCTCTAATCCACATGAAAGAGGAAGCAGGGTCAATAACTCATAATTATCCTGTGTGACTAAAACAGGGCCAGGATAGAGTAGGAGCTCAACAATCATGTTGAAGGAACCAATGAATAAATAAATGAATTAATAAACATTTGAGAGTAAGGTAAATTAACAATAGATTTTACTGCCATGTATCTCTTGCCTGTTTTCAGATTAAAAACACTTCCTCGCTAAACTGTTTTAAAGGTACAAAGTGCTTTGCCATTAGTTGAAATTATTACCTGCTTTTGACTGACTGTTCCTGATGACAAGATGTGAAGATAGTAATTTAAGAAGCGTTATGTCACCATCCTAGGTTGATGTTAAGCATTCACTTTCTGGTATAATAAACAATGCACCACATCATGAAGTGAACCCCAATCTTCCCACTCATATTTCATTTCAAATCTGAAACGTATCTTTGAGAGTATTTTGATAACATATAAATTAATGGAAATTAGACAAAATCAATTTAATAATATTTAAATTCTTGAGAATATTGCTTTAATTAAGCACCTAAACAACAAATCCAAATGCTTTTGAAATTTAAAACCCAGCACTTTAGGTTTCTACATGGCTCCAGCATGACATGTCCCCAATTTTGTTTACAGAGATTCAAGTTCACTATACAACTCAACGAGGGCAACAAGATAGTAGATACTTGAAAAGAAACCCATTGTCTCCCTGAGCAGAGAAATGAACTTACGTTTACTATGTACATAAAATGGTCTCTACTAACTTATTCATAAAGAAGTAATAAAACTGTGTGTTACAAAATGTAACAATACAGTATAAAACATGATCTCTATTAAAAAGAGATGAAATATTAAACAAGACATGCTAACCTGGAAACACCATGGCTTCAGGATTTAATCCAACAAATTTCCTACCCCATTCTCTAGTCTTTAGCACCATCACATAAGCTGTATTCGAGTCACCTTTCACATGCATCTTAAATGGTGCCACTTCACTGCTAAAGAACCTACAATGGTCCTCCACGGCTCTTATAAGATCAAATCCATATTCCTTAACCCTCCATTATTTTGCCCCCAACTTCATTCACCTTTTCATCTTTTATCATTCTCCCAAATAATATTAAAGATAAAAGCAGCTCACATTAATTTAATAACCACTAAGTGCCTGGAATTACATTAGGCAGTTACCTAATATTTATCTAAATCCTCTCAACCACTCCACCTGATGGATATTATAATACCCTTCTTAGAAGTAAGGACATTGAGACACAGAGAAATTAAATAAGTTACCTGAGTTACACAGTTAGTTAACTTGGAGAGCTAGAGTTTGAACTCAGATCTATCTGGCTAATGATTAATGGGATGATCCAAATTGGGCATGGAAATGAGTAAAGCCTGAAGAGAATTAAGAAACCAGAAGAATGGAGTAGGAACAACCGAGAATACTAATGGAGTTTAAGAGTAGATTTCATGGGTACAAGGAAATAAGAGAGGTAGAAAGCCTGGGGGTATTTCTGCAGATTGAGATTTTGGAATTAAGGATTCTGAAGGGTAGCATGACGAATCCAGGGACACACGTGCCTGAGGGGAACAAGGGTAAGAGGCTCTTAGAGTGAAGTCAATGAGATGGGAATCACAGTTGCCTGGAATGAAGCTAACACCTGGAGTGGGAAAAGACTGTGGGGAAAAGTTCCCTTCCAATGCTGAGGTACACTGTGAAGACTAACACTGACATCTACAAGGATGTGCCTGCTACTGGAGTCAGAAGATTGTGGAAGCCTGTTTTTGAAAGCAAACAGAAGAATGATGGTACACAAGCAGCTCCAGTGAAACAAGAGACTTCCAACATTGCTCCAAGGATCAAGATATAGACTGTGGTGCTAGAAGGTTTTCTGTATTGGTATGGAAGGAAATGTCCCTCTATTTTCCCATCATATATAAAATGAATTTTAAAAAGTGAATGAATCACAGGCAAGGAAGATGACATGTGGCCATTTCCTAGTTTTCTTTAAAATGCAAGATGCCTGGTATTTGCATGCAGTTATAGCTACACATATAAAATGTGATGGAATTTGGCAGAGCCACAAATATGGAGCTTGGAAAGGACAACAATAGAAGGACAGCATTGTTGTTGTAAAGGAGTACTGCCCTTCTTTCAACTTTCCTCATCTAGAGCTTCACATGTAATTCAGGATGATTCTGCAAGAGCAGAGTACTTTAATATAATATACCTAAGTAACTTGGGACCATAGCATACTATTCAGTGAAGCTACGTCCCATCCCCAGTGTGATGATATAAGTTGCCTTTTGGACTGAAAATGATAATCTAAACAATGCTTTCTGAAAATATCTTACTCATCATTATGAAACTTCTTTTTTCCTAGTACTCATCTCCCACACAGAAGCTGGTTCCCATAACATTCACAATTTCTTGTAAGTGGTATCACCTAGTCTAAAAGGTTGCAAAGCACAGGGCATTTTTCCATCCATTATAATATAAGCCCACAAACTCCCTGAGCAAGTAACTGAATTGCACCAGCGTGTGTGTTCAGGAATAACGCCAGGCACCTGGTGTCTATTAAGGTCCTAGAGTTCTGGTGAGCTGGCCAGGCAAAGCGGCACCAGAGCTTCCCCAGACACTGGCCAAATGTAGAAGAGGAAGAGAAAGACCTGGGAGAGAAAAAAAAGTAAGACAGGTACAGCAGGACAGACACAAAGACCAAAAACACAGGAAATCTGGACTGTCAACAGACAATATCCTGTTTAACCCTCGATGGGTCATAAAATCCAGCAGAGTGGGGGATAGTCACAAAATGGTTTAATAGAGAATGACTGTGTAAAATAAATCACAACAATATAATACTAAAGAGCCTCATTAGTATGAATTCAGTGCTTGCTTTTAGCTAAGGGAGGCATAGTTAATAAAGCTTTATTCTCACGGCCATGCCTTCACTTACTACTATTAAACAAATTTGCAACTTAAATCTGAAAACAATGCAGCAAAAATGGTGAAGCCTTTCAGCACGGTGGTGGATTTAAGCATAGAGCTTTGGCTGTGTGTGACAGAGATCCAGAACAATAGTGGCTTTCCCTGATGTTTATTTTCCTCTCACCTAAAATATAGCAGCTCTAGGGTCCGAGGTGGTCAATGACCAAGGCTGCTTCTCCCTTGAAGTTCTGCCATCCCTAAGCCATCACCTCCTCCATGTGGCCCAAGATGACTCATAACTACCTTCACATTCTAGCCAGCAAGGAACAGGAAAAGGGGGAGACAGGGGCATGTGGCCTCCCTTTAAGGGCATGATCCAGAAGCTGCATCCCTCACTTCTATTCACATCCAATTAGTCAGCACTTACTCACAGGGCCGCATCAGCTCCATGCGAGCCCAGGAAATTCTGTCTTCACTGTGGGTAAATAAAATGAGGGAATATATTATGATAAGAAAGGAGCAAAATGAATTTTGGGGGAAATTAGCAATATTTAATACAGATGACAATGGAAACTACCAACTGATTTTCATTAGCTATTAAATGAAATTTCACTGCATGAATTAAACCAAATTAGAAGTAATATTTTTAATTTTCGTCTTTCCTTAAAGGAGAAAATATTTAGATGCCAAGATACATTAAAGGTAGGATCATATGAAAGACTAAACATTTTTAAAAAGCA
This sequence comes from Ceratotherium simum simum, assembly GCF_057802395.1. Classification (NCBI taxonomy): domain Eukaryota; kingdom Metazoa; phylum Chordata; class Mammalia; order Perissodactyla; family Rhinocerotidae; genus Ceratotherium; species Ceratotherium simum. The sequence goes on from NC_141914.1 coordinate 9,489,788, forward strand.
ACAGCAAAATGAATATTTTTCCCATTTTAGTCTCAAAATGTTTTTTAGCATAGAATAGAAAATAAATAAATATGCATCAACAAATTCAAGTAACATTACTCTTGACCCTGGGGCAAACACTTTCTACCTTTCTTTGAGTGATAAATTGACGAGAGAGATGATTATATATAAAATATAAATTGAAGTATTTTAATAAACTTATTTATCTGAACACAATCTACTTGATTTTTAAAATAATCGGCAGGTCTAAGGTATCTTAGACCTCAGTCCAGAAAAGGTCAAAGGAGGTTTTACACAACTTTCTCTGGGCACACTCAAGATATCACCTACATCAGCAGTAATGAGGTAGTTCAAAAATGTGAGAAAACATGTCAACCACAATGGAACAGAAGCTTCTAGGGAAATTCTCTGCCACATTTCTAGACCAGAAAATTTAACATGTACAACTTGCTGCAATTCTTTTTAAGTTGTAGTCTTCCTAAAAATAAAAAACAATTTAAGTAACAATCATTTTTTTATCTTCTATATCCCTATGTAGTAACTGCTAAAGATATACTGTAATATTCTCTAATGCAATGATAAAATATTATCTTAAAATACCATTTTTATAAAGTTCATGAAATATGCCTACTTCAGAAAATACAAGTTACTTTTCCAATCTGCTTTTGTAGCTTATGACAAAATAAACACTTTAGTATTGAAAACACAGGTGAACTAATTGTGATGAATATTGTTAATCTATACAGTTGTTTTCTCACAGTGAAGGCAGGAGATCACTACAGCTATCTTTATGATATAGAAGATGTCCTTCTAAAATCAAACTTTTCTACCTTTTTCTTCTCCAATTCTATTGGAATAAGACCCGATATTATTCCTAGCCCTGTGTCACTTCACAATCTCCTAAGTATTTTTAGGATGAACCAAAATTCTAAAAAGAAAATCCTTTCAAAGTTAATTAGCATTTACCTTAAGATTTCCTATCACTTAGTCTAGCATATCACAGAAAATTTTTTGAAGATACATTATTATAATTTTGGAAACATTTCTTCACATTTCTAATTGATTATTCATCTGCAGGAGAAATTCCTGCTACTGAAAGCCATTACAAGAAGTGCAAATCATTTATTATGCTGAAAATTTAACTCAACACAGCCCTAACAACAGAATTTGAAGTGTTATCTTCAAATACTGCTTTAACTTAAAGAGATCATTTTATATGTAATTAGTCAGCACACCAGTAAACCCAAGAACCCCAATGATCAAGCATATTTGACATGCCTCCATTTTCACTGGAACACTTACTTGGGAATTCTACCACTTTAGATGTTAAGAAACAACTAAGAGGGGCTGGCCATGGCTTAGTGGTTTAAGCATGCAAGCTCCGCTACTGGCGGCCCAGGTTCGGATCCCGGGCACACACCGACACACCGCTTCTCCCGCCATGCTGAGGCAGCGTCCCACATACAGCAACTAGAAGGATGTGCAACTATGACATACAACTATCTACTGGGGCTTTGGGGAGAAAAAGGGAAAAACAAAAAAAAAAGGAGGAGAATTGGCAATAGATGTTAGCTCAGGGCTGGTCTTCCTCAGCAAAAAGAGGAGGACTGGCATGGATGTTAGCTCTGGGCTGATCTTCCTCACCAGAAAAAAAAAAAAGTTAGAAAAAAAGAAACAAGAAAGCAATAATGTACAGTTATAATCTGTACTTTCTACCCACACCCCCCCCCCGATAATGCACTGCTGTCAACATCCAAACAACTTCTGCAGCATAATCACCTTATAAATCCTTTAGAATCATGATGGGAAAAGCCTCCTAATAAAGCCACTGAATAGGTGTTCAAAATCTCCTAATAAGGTTTGTCCTTGTTTACATGACGGACATTTAGATCTTTGTACTTCATTTCCTAGAGGAAGCAACACTTCCTATCAAAGGCTTTCTTCTCTACGTAATACTTTCCCCTGAGTCAGCAATACAAGGATCTGAACATTTTTTTTCTGTTGGGGGAGTGTTGGTAACCTCAATACTGGATCAATCTTATGAAGCATCAAATAATAACAAGAAAGATCAATCAGATTGTGTTGTGAGACAGGAGATAGAGGAGAATCACATATTTTTTTTCTTTTAAAGAACCATCTCTGTCTCTAAAAGTTTGTTTCAGAAAAAAAAACAAACCTGCAGTCTAAGATTAAATTTTAAAGCTGAAGTTATAAGATAGGAAAATATCTGATTACATAATTTCAGAGACAAAGCCATTTCAGGGTATCAAGTCAGCACACACCTGCATAAAGCAAAGGCTTATCTCAGGACAAGCCTAATGGGAAGCTCAATGTCCACTGCAACTTCAATCAGGGCACAATGAGGAAAAATCACCGAACTTCAGTCAGAGTCTGTTCTCAAAGCTTGGCTGATCCTTTCAGGCTAACTGAGCACCCACTGTGCATACGGTGTATGGTCTAGCACAAAGCCAAAGCAACTGAGGCATAGAAAATATGCATCAGCAGCACCAAACTTCAAAATGACCAGCTAACACATGAAATACCCAAAATGCAAAACTTCATCATTTAAATATGAAATTGTGTGGTACACTGTCAGAGTAACTTCCTTTCTTGTTTTATCCCAGATATATACTCCCCCACCTCCCATCAGATACATAACCATGCTCATAGTGAAAAGTCAGAAAAGCAGAAGAGAAAAAGTATGAATAGGAAACCCAAATCCCCAAATTCCCACCCTAAGATACCCCAAACCGCAGAACCCCAACATAATACATTTTCATATATTCCTAAACTAGCTGTGTGCTTCCCACTCCTTTAAAATGTCTTCCGTGACACACTCGCCCTGCCTATATCTAACTGTTCCTCAACCCTCAAGCATCAGCTCACACATAATTCCCCACTGGAGGTCTTCCCTGACCCCCAGGTGGGCTCAAGTGTCCTCATTTGTGAGTGCTGAGGACCCTGAGTGTCCCTCAACTAGATATAGAACATCTGAAGAACCAAGACAGAACTCTGTTTCTACACTACCAACTACAGTGTTTTGACAAATAGTAAAAGCTCAAAAAACTCAAGTTCTAGCATTCGAGTATTCAGAAAATGCTTTAAGAATAAGAACTTCAATTATACCTTGACAGATAGGTAACATAAATGGGAAAAAGAAGAAAGCATCAGCAAGCATTCCAAATTCTAACAGGGTCACCTATTTTAGAGAGGGAGGTCAAAGAAGACCCATCTAGGGAGGTGATACGTACACTGAGGTCTCTGTCCCTACCCTAAAAATGTAGAATCAGGGCAAGAGCCTTTCAGAAAGGGGAAGCAATCTGAAGAGGCAACAAGGTGGAAAAAATCTTGGCGCAATCCAGGAATGGAAATTAGGCAAGTGAGGCTGAAGTTTAAATGTTAACCAAGAGGAAGCCAGACAGTTCCATAGTACTTTAATTATTTCAAATTAAGGGAATCAAATGAACAAAGCTATACGGAGGGAATACTGTAGTATGGGATACTAAGTAACGGACGGAGGCAGAGAATATGGCTCAGAAGAGAAGAGCAGAGCCAAAAAGCTGGTCAAAGCAGTTTTAGATTGATACTACTGGAAACTGTCATTAAAAAAATTGTTATAAAGATAATCTGGCATGAAATAATTATTAAAAGAAAGGAGGGAAATTCTTTCACAAAGGTGTAAAGTAATGCCTGAATACTATTCACCTGTTTCATGAAGCGAGATGTGTATCAAAGACCCCCATATATGAAATATGCATAATATTATATTCATTAACTTAAGAGTTAAGACCAAGAAACTACTCAATAGCACCTTCGTTACAGGGATTTTGAAATTTTACTTTAATTTGCATTAACAAGAAATATAACACGGATGTGTCGGGTTCCAATTTCATGCTTCTCAGTAAAACTTTTAAATAGGGTAATTTTAAGTACAACAAATAACTAAATATGTGGAAATTGCTTTCACTTGTAAGTCTGATGTTTCTATGCTATTCAGTTCTATGTGAAAACAGATTCTAGACACTGGTTCTAATTAGGGATCAGCAGGCAAAAGAGTGATGCACGCTGCTGCCAGGCCCTTTTCATCCTTCCTAAAATGTCACATGAAAATATAACCCTCAGCTGATTAAAAGAAATCTCTCTGGACCATACGAGATTAACAAGCCCAATTTAATTAAATTTCTCTGGCTTAATAACTACTAAACTTCTCCTTCCATTCCCAGAAAGAAAACAAAACTGAACAAAAACACAAACAAACCAACAACAGCTCCTACCCATATACAGGTTTAATAACGCCTGCCAGGTTTTATGATGCTCCGGAAACAGCATGTAGCCTGAGATTAGTGCACATTCATCCCTCACTCCTTCAATACATCTCTGTTGAGTCCCTGCTGTGAGTAGGAACTGGAGTAGGCACTGCAGAGGGAGTGGTGAGGAAAAGAAAGAACCTTATCTAGATTATGACAGGATCCAGAAAGAAGAGAACGGAGGACCAGGAGAGAAAATAATGTGCAGTGTAATTCAGAGTGACTGGTCCAGGAAGGCCTCTCTGAGGAACTGACATTTAAGCTGTGATCTGGAGGATGAGCAGGAGTTAGATAGCCGAAACAATTTCAGGCAGATGAAGCTGTGGGTTGAAGGTTCTGAAGGCCTAAACCCAGTGAGTGGCCAGAGCAGAAAGACCTGAGGGAGATTGTCTTGAGATGGGGCTAGAAAGGCAGATAATGAGAAATACAAATAACAAACCAGTGCTTCTGTTGTGTTATTACTCAAGGTTATAGCCATCACAGTTTCCATTCGTTTCAACCATATGGTCTTGTATAAAGAGAATAGACTTTGTGGCCAGCAAATAAAAACAACTCATTCAGCATGATGGTTCTGGAGAGCATTCCAGAGTCCTGCTTCAAGAACAGTGAAAGCAAACCAGATCCTTTCTCTGGGACAAACAGGCTTATTAATTTCCAAGACCAGTTAAAACTAAAGACAAAATTAAAAACTTTAATGTAAGATAAAAATTAGTGATTTTTACAACTCATCTGGCTTTCAAACACTCAGTAGGATATTTTATTTCTGTTTGTAATCCATTTCGTTTTCTGAATAAGAAATGCTGTTAAGATTTGTTTTCAGTATCCAGCGGCATTGAAAGTATAAATGTTTGAGTTTAATTCTGATTTGAAAAAAGTAAGATTCACATTCCTAGGCATTTTCCTTATAATTCAAACAATTTTATTATTCATGGAAATTTCCAAAATCAAATATGCTTCTCTTTTAAATCTATGGACATCAATAATGAATAATTTAGAGATAAGACTTTTTTCTTTATAATCTTGGAGTAGCATAAATTTTAAGACGAAATTCTAAGCCTTATATAACAGTTCCTCTCAAACAGTTAAACAATCACTAAAGACTAGTATCCCAAAGGAACTAGAACTTGATAATTAAGTAAACTTTAAAGTTTAAAAGTCAACTTTAATTTTTTTTAAAAATCTGAAAGTTACTATTTTTCTAGATCTTAACCTTGCCAGGTCCAGAATAAACTGGCCTTCTCAAATCATCCACTAAATAGCCCTTCTATTTTACCACTAAATTTTTTTTTCACTGCAAATGAGATCCTTAACTCTGCATCCTTAAAAACTATATTAATCAAAATGTCCTCATTGTACATTAAAATGAGCTCAAAAATTTGTAAATAAAATGTTAGGGACTGAGTTAAACTCTGTCAATAAACGAACAGATTACATGGGGAAAATTCAGCCTAAATAAGAACATCAGAACTCTGCACTTCTTTTACCTTATTGACTTCATCTGGACAAATAGTTCTTAAAACTCCACAACATACAGTGGTACAGCATACTTCCTGGTGGTAATTTTCTAGGGCTTTCCCTCAGAATCCAAGAAACTACTTCTTACACAGTTGTAGACAACAGGTGGTACTGTCCCAATAAAACAATGCTCAGAGCTACTTAAACCAACAAAAGAGCTGAAGGAAATAGAAACATATTTCTAGCAATTGAAGAGAAACCATAAGATTTATATAACAGGTGGAAAAAAACTACATATTATTGATATCATGTTGATTTACAACAAATTTTAGCACAAAATTCACTATATAAGTTTGTTACAAACCCTAAACGAGAAGAAAACAAAAAGGACTCACTCAAGTTATAAAAACAAAACACACAATGTGTGCAGGTCTTCTTCAAAATTCTATTATCTTCTCTAAGTTTATACCACTTAAAGACAGTTACTTTTCAATTTTAACTTTACTACTACATATCATGAGAGACTCTATAGTCTTCAGAAATGTTGTAATCTTGAGGAGAAAAAGTCATCTATTGGACCTTTCATTGGAAGCTTTTCTTATTCACTAATTAAACTATGAATACATACTATCCCCAGAGCCAGTGAGTTGTACAAACTATGCAACATTTTGCAACTGAAGGACAGTCTGCCTTTTGCATATCACTTGTTAACCTCCATGAACTATCAACACCAGTCATTTTTCAAGGCTCTTTATTTTTATTTTAACGATGAAAAGCAAATGTTTTTCCAAGATCTTCATATTTGCACAAATAAAAAGAAATATATAAATCTACAAAGAATAACCTGAGAAGGGTTCAGGTTTATCTGCCTATGCCATGAATAGTTCTAAAACTAGCTTCAATCCGAAAACTAGGTTCAACCTGAAAAAAAATTTTTTTTCTTTTTCTTTTTTTTTTTTTGTGAAGAAGACCAGCCCTGAGCTAATATCCGATACCAATCCTCCTCTTTTTTGCTGAGGAAGATTGGCCCTGGGCTAACATCCGTGCCCATCTTCCTCTACTTTATATGGGACACCATCACAGCATGGCTTGACAGGCGGTGCATTGGTGCGTGCCCAGGATCTGAACCTGCGAATCCTTGGGCCACCAGCAGTGGAACGCGTGCACTTAACTGCTGCACCACCGGGCCGGCCCCAGGAAAAAAAAAATTTTTGAAGTCATTTTTCACAGAAATTCTTTGTGAAAACTGAAGAACTGAATTTTGAATTATGTGTAACAACTACTATCTCACAGTGAAGAAAATCTCCAGCAGAGCTGCGGGAAACTAAAAGTAATCATCATGAAGAAAAATGAACATGAGCTTACTAAAAAGGAGAGATAAGATATTAAGAAATTTTTAAATGTTTAAACCAACTTGATTCTGAACTCCAACTAGAAATTTAAAATGGTATTATGCAAAATTAAGGAGAAAAGTGATTTTACTCTAAGGCACACTGGGACCCATAAAATTTTTACACTCTTAAAAATATAACCTACTAGTGCCAGATGAACTTTCAACCACATGCAGTAGATTGTTGATATATTAAAATACTTGGTGTCCATTCTGCTTCTGTCCAAGCTTCAATGACCTGCAGTGAATTGGAAACTTCCTAAAATAACATCTCATTAAAGTTCTTTACAGTAGTTTGAGATTATAATACAGCAAATAAAGTCCTGCTCTCATGTTATTTACTTGCCATCTCTCTCTCTCTTAAATATCCAGTACTGAAAATGCTAAAGGAATTCTAGTTATTTTAATCCCACATATGACAGTTTACAATAAATACATAAAAAGAAGAATTTAACTTGCTGCTGGAATAATGCCACATATATAGTAGAGGAAGTAAATAAAGAGCAGTTACATAATGGAAAGTTATCAGGGAGACAAGATATCTACATGATCTTGAAATATATTGGTTACCTTGGGTGACTAAAGGAAAACATTGTTTGCCTTTTGTGTCTCATCTATAAAGCTTTATTTCCTAGTCTTAAAGTCATGTCAAAGATGTACCAGGACCACCATGTCGCATAACTCCCTGGAGTGCTACTTCCTTAGGAAAAAGTAAAAGGGTCAAGACAAAATCTGCCTAGACCACTTTCTCTTCATAAATGGTTTCTGAAATCAGAAGATCCATTCCATTAATTCTAGGAGCCCCATTCTCTCTTTTAAACAGAGGTCTCAAATTCTTCATCCCTGATCAAAACAATCTATCATAGTTATCTGTGTCTAAAACCACTTCCCAGGAAATGAAATGTCGATCTGGGAGTGTCCCCAATCTTGCCATAATAAATAAAATTAAATTTTATTATGTAAGAAGAACTACCAAGATAAATTGAAAAGAACAACTCAAGGAGATTGCCAAATTAGTTTGGGGAAATACCATGAATACATCACAAAGGCAATACGAAACAAAAAAGAGTATATATCTTAAGGATCAGGTTTTGACCTCCAGGGTTATAGGAATCGAAAAACTATTCGGCAAATATTTTTAGGGCAAGTTTCAGTCCTAAAATATGGCCTAAGAAATGGATGGATCATGGCCAATCAAAATGGTCAAGTTGAGATTACTGACATCCCACATTAGTTAACTTACAAAAACACACAAAACCACCCCCACCTTAGTACAGTGAGTCAAAACAAACTGCTGACAAATTCTAACAGCTATGTGAGGGGGTGCAACAATAACACACAGCGAAAACACACATGCCTCTGTTTTCCTTTAAAGTCTGTTTCTAAGTCTGCATGGTTGATGTAAGAGAACAGCAATTCCTTTCTTTAAAAGCCCTGTCTACATGTTCAAAATGTCTCAGATGTCCCTCAGAGCTGGTATACTTAGGCCAAAAAAAAAAGCAGCATATATGGCAAGAACACCAGATCCAACTGTCCAACCCTGCCTTTTAAAAGGAAAGAAAAAGAGATGGCAGTTAAATAAATACACAGATACAAAAAAATCTTAGCTAAAATCTGAAAACTAATTTTCAAGTTAGAAAATCCCTCTTTGTAACAGGGAACTCCACCAATAAGAACACAAGATGATTACCATAATAAGACTTTTTTTATTTGTGCACGTGTGTTCATGCACTCCCTGAAGAGTCGTAAGCGATCTAATGACCATCTGCTACACAGTAAGCTATAAAGAGGATGAAGCACTTCTGTCAATAATATATACCAAACGAAACTGGACTATTCATGTCGAAAGCATAGATTTTGGAGGATTCCCCAGTTGCTGAAAAGTCCTGTGTGTTTAGAGTCATAAATACAACATAGCACAGAAACAAAAACTGTCTTTGAAGAAATGTTAAAATAAGAATAAGAGGAAGTGAAAACACTCATAAGAGCTCAGATGGAGAACTAATAAGTCAGTAGGAAAGCCGTGAAACAGGCTCACTGCCATGTGTGGTTTGTGGGAAGAGGCAGAATGGGTTTTCCGGGATTCATTTTATAGGTGCAAAGGGTAGTGACTAGGACACTCCATTCAAGAAGTGCTTCTAAACCATAGAAATGTCACCAACTTTATCCAAAAAGCGTCACTACATTAAAGAGATTTTATATACACACAGAATTAAAAACTGTGTTAAAATATAATTACTCTATACTAAATAATAATTCATTACAATGCTTATGGACATTTCTTCCTTCTAAAATCAATGGCACTCTGCCAGATCTAGAGGAGCTGACATTCAGAGTTTATCCACGATTCTAAAAGCGAGTCTTTAGACACCTCACCAGACACTTCCTAATGCAACATTTTCACTTCCTCCTGTTTCCAGGTCCCTGTAGCTCATAATCAAGGAATAAATCAGAATTTTCAAATAATCCTATAGTAATTCTACAGAAAGAATCATATATTTTTATGAGTGTTTCCCAACTATGAAGCACTGTTCTGGATACTGTGGGAGATATACAGAAGTGATTTTTGCCTTTAAAGAACTTATAACAAGACATTTAAGATGACCTATCTTGCCAGCATTTTAAAAAGAGAACACTATTTGACAATATATAGTTAAGTGCCACACAAAAGGCCTTGATAAATGCTACAGTCAGAGGAAAAAGACACATTTTGGCTAGAGTGAACAGAAAATGCTGAACAAGATGGGGGTAGAATGGAGCTTTAGCTCTATCAATAATAAGAAAAAGACTCCATATAAATGGGGGAGATAGGAAGAGAAGGGGAAACGGCAGGATTTAAGGATGGCACGCAAAGGTAAACTCTAAGGGTAGTGATTACACCAATCTAAAAAGAATATAAAAAGATAATTTCAATCCTCCTTTTCCAACAAAATTCCTTCAAAGGCCTTACATAAACTATCTTTCTTGGGGATCCTTTAAAATGACTTACAACTGGGAGTGGATCCTTACAGTGGTGATGAAGGAAGAACAGTGAAGTGGAGAGTTCTAAGCAGATGCACGATTCTAGTCGCGCTTGTGCCATCTCAATGGTCCCTGGTAACTGTACATAGAAAGTGAGACGATTTGAATTGTGGGGATTTTAAGAGCAGGCAGGGTATCAGAAATAGAGCCATTTTTAAAAATGTGAATACTCAGATCCCAACTGGTAAAGACAGATGTACTAAGTGAAGTCAGGGATCTGTACTTAATCACTTCAGAGAACAGAATGCAACAACTGGCCCACGGACTATGAAGGGAAACCCCTAGATGAAATGACTGTCGAAGACATCAGTGACATATCTGGTGCTAAAAAAAAACAAAAAAAACTACAGAAAAGTGTAAATTTATTGCACTTCAAAATGATCATACACATGAGAATACTGACACAAGAGAGGAAACGGGGGTCTAATGAGGCTTTAGCTCTCAATCACGGACCACCTGTCATTACCATTTTACTGCCCTTAGAAGATCACCAGGATCAGTGATTCACCGAGCACCACTGGCAGATATGGGAGAAAAGAAAATGAAAATGAAGAAAATGTTTCAGTTTAAAAATGCCAACTTTCTAAGACTACCATAGGAGATGGTACCAACAGTGCAGGGGTTGGTAAACTTTCTCAACGAAGGCCCAGACACTAAATGTTTTCAGTTTTGTGAGCCATATACTCTGTGGCAATATTCCCTCCTGCCTCTGTAGCCATAGGACAGGCACGTCCACGTGCCACTGATATTTTATTTACAGAAAGATTTGGCCGGCTGGATTTGGCCCACAGGCTGCAGTTGACCAAATATTGATAAAGTTGAAAAAAGCATTGTGACCTATTACCAACTTCAACACTTCCGTTACTTTATAAAAAGATAATTTTTACATATCCAATTGTGGGGAGGACAAACTAAAATTGGAATCATACAGGAAAAAAAAAAAATCACAAAAAATTTGGAAAGGAGAATTTGCTGTTTCTTAGGTCTTGAATCCATGCAAACCCATTTTAATTCAGATAAATGAGACTTAGCTAACCAGAATGGAGATCTTTAGTCAAAGTAAAGTTTTCTGAAATGTCTGGAAAAAGAATGAACTTGACAATTCCACATGCTGTTAAATCACAGAAAATCAACATACCCCATAAAACCTGTAGAACAAAAACTGAAGTGCTTGCAGCACTTACAATGTTACAAATGAGTAAACATTTTATTTTCATTAATATATTTCACAAGAAATATTTAGGTAACTTTTCCTATTTCCTTAAAGGAAAAAACAAAAAAAAAGAGACTTTGTTCTTCTAGAGAAATTAAAAGCTTAAAAAGTCACAGGCAACATTTCTTACACACAAACACACACAGAGAGAAATATATACACAAAAAGGCAGGCTTGACAAATGAAGCTTTAAATAAACTGTCCTAAATTTAACTAATAAATATAAGCTGTCTTGTAAAAAAAAGAAAGAAAGCTGCATTTACCGACCATTTGACATACAATATTAATACTGGTTTAATGAAGATGAGAAAACACCTCATTTTCACAAGTGTAAAATGTGCTAATTGTTGAAATGAGTCCTCCTGAAACAAGGTTGAAAAAGGGTTCACAATGCTCATAGCCGTCAGATGCCAACAGCTGCGGGCTCACGCGTGCCAACTGGTGAAATACATCACACATGAATAAAGACCACTCCTGTCAAGTCATGGAACCTCTAGCCAATCTAGCTTCTCCAGAAAGAAAACGGAATTGGAATATTTTGCATTCATTTCTGGGGTACAGACATTGACAACAAAGATAAATAATATATTTCTTGAAAAATATAATTTCACTCTTCCTTACCTACTGAAACTAATTATTTGCTTTCAATTAGTTGGGTCTAAACAAACGTTTACAGTAGTCAAAGTTTAAAAGAGAATGAGGTATTACTCAAGGAAAAAAGACCACAATTGTTTTCTCTTTTAAAGGACGAGTTGGAGATAAAATTGTCTTAGTATTTGTATTCCTTCTTTTATCTTTAAATATTTTTTGCCTAGAAAGCCAACAAGAATAGAAAAAATTTACACCAAAAAGTTCTCGCTGTTGCTCTGCATGTCACATTTTTTCAGGACTAGAAAGACCTAAGAGAAACCTGCTGGAGGGAGCAAGTTGGGTGGAAAGGTTCCAGGACAGCTTTTTGATCAATAATAGAAAGAGGACAGAAACACGTAGTGCTGCCCTTCCTTCCTCAGTCTTGTAGCCTGAAGAAAGATGGAGCTGCAACAGGAATTCTACAACTATGAGGCGCCCAAAGGAGGACAAACCCAACATACTAAGGAAGGAGACTGCAACGCCAGAAAGAGCTTGCGTCTCTAACAGCACGTTGAGAAACGTATATCCCTATATATGTAAACCACTGTTGATAGGGTACTGTCACTTTCAGCCAATACATTCCTAGTTGATGCAACTTGTATACTCAATCTATGTTGATAAAACACTTTTAAAATTTTACTGTCCAAAATTTAGATTAATACTTTAAGCCAGGACTTGGCAAACTAGAGCCCACAGGCCAAATTTAGCCTACCACATGTTTTTGTATATAAAGTTTTATCAGAACACAGTCATTTCAATTCATTGACATATTGTCTATGTCTGCGTTCCTGCTATAAAGGCAGAGTTGAGGAGTTGCCAGACACCATCTGGCAAAGTCTAAAATATTTACTATCTAGCACTTTACAGTTTGCTGACCCCTGGTTTAAGCCACTCAACATGCCATTTTTAGAAACAATTATTACTCTTGTTTAAACTAAAATCCTTGAATTGATTCCCTAAAATCTTAACTTGAAATCACACTTATAATACCTTCTATATTAATATTAAAGACACAAAGTGAATGTGAAGGGTAGCCTTCTCTATGCCACCAACATGGAAAATACCTCTCACCTCTTTTTTTATTTGCAATACAGAAAACTTTGTAAACAGATTTAATGATGATGATGTAAGTCATAATTAACGATTTTAATTAATCGTCCAGAGTTTATCTCAAAAATAAAAGAATAAAACAGGAATTCTTAATCAAAGGTAATCAGGGCTATTAATACTATAAGTTTTAATTAAATATACATATATACAGTATTAATAATTTCTAAAGAAAGATGGCATTTTATACTTTGAAATCAGTTAAGAACGTCTGTTATAACAAGGTACTTATAAATTCACTTATGTCAATATATATGAAAATTTTATTACTGATCAAAGTTGAATTCACTATGCTTTTCAATAGTCATATGCCACATAACAACACTTTGGTCAACAACAGACTGCTTATACAATGGTGGTCCCATAAGATTAGTACCATACAGCCTAGGTGTGTAGTAGGCTACACCATCTAGGTTTGTGTAAATATACTCTACGATGTTCACGCAATGAAAAAATTGCCTAACAACGCATTTCTTAGAACGTACTCCCATCCCTAAGTGATGCATGACCGTATATGCATAAAAATTAATCAATAAATTAATTCACTGTGCTTTTTATTATAAACCTAAAACAACTACAAAAATTGAGCTACAGGCCCTTAAAAAAGTAATTTTAAGTAATTTTGCTCAGCATTTTCTTCTATCGAGCAGTTTTTCACACTTTTATGACATACACTCTAATGAGTTCAATTGTCTTCCCCTCCTTAGTATAAATTTTACACTGCCATATTTGGTCACTGTTATGGGTTGAATTGTGTCCCCTAAAAATATACGTTGAAATCCTAACCTCAACCCTGCCTGTGAATGCGATCTTATTTGGAAATAGAGTCTTTGTAGACGTAATCAAGTTAAGATAGGGTCATTAGGCTAGGCCCTGCCTGATCCAATGTGACTGATGCTCCTGTAAGAAGAGGGAAACCTGGATACACACACATAGAGAAGGACACCAAGTGATGACAGAAGCAGAGACTAAAGTTATGCTGCCACGAGCCAAGGAATGCCTGGGGCTACCAAAAGCTGAAAGAGTCATGGAAGCATCCTGCCCTAGAGGATTTGAGGGAGCATGGCCCTGCTGACACCTTGATTTAAGACTGCTAGGCTCCAGAACTGTGAGAAAATCAACTTAACATAAACTGTCGTTTATGCCACTCAGTTTGTGGTATTTTGTTACAGCAGCCCTAGAAAACTAATACAGTCATGCAACTGTGATGACGTGTGATTACATGAGCACATAATCAAATGATCAAAGTAATACATTTCAACAAGTGTAATTTATCTTTCAGTTTAATCTGTTCCTCAATGGCTCAACCAAAACACAGAGGCAGCCTCAATCTCTCTTTAATACCTGAATCTATAAATGGGTACCTTCTGCAATGACCTTATATGTGTATCCTGCTATAATTAGCACATCAATAAACAACTGATATATAAACGCGAACTCTAACAAGAACTCGTGCTCTAACAATAACGAGCTTAAAGAGACAAAAGATTAATATTAAAAATGGATTTAGAAAACTGAGTATATCTGAAGCACTTTATTTCAAAACAGACATGAGTACTACTTTATGAACTACCCAATTAGTGCTGGATGCTAATCTGTTTAGATTCCCAGAAACTAGACTTCTTTGTTAAATCACTGAAAAAAAGAAGCTTCTGGGGCTAGATTTCCAAGGATTCCACAGGCTATAGGATTATCACTGCAGCTTGTCTGTTTTATAAACAGACTTCAATTTAGTTTTGTAAGAAACTGCCAAAGGAGCTTTCTTTAACTAAATAACAAATCTGCCACTTGAAAGACATCATTCATCAACCTTCTTTGTGGGAGTATTGTTATTATGAAACTAAAAACAGGCATTCTTTCTTGAGTGCTTCTGGATTTTAATTATCAAATTTGAATGTCACCAGATATCTACTGAAAGGAAAACATCAATTTTAATAAGCTGCCTTATGACTGAAAACATAAAAGGTATTCAACCATAAAGCCAAGTTCACTTGAGTCTTGTGAGTTGGCTTATTGTCTTATAATACAATAGTTATCACTCTCAGGAATTTATAAACATTTAATAAACTCTAAACTGCAGGGGAAAAAAAACCTCTCCAATTTTACAATCAAAATACCATGGGTGTATAGTATACAGTTTGACTTGGAAGGAATTTAAATAAATTGCAATAAAAAATTTAATAGCTAATAAACCAGGAGTTAGGGGCTGAATGGTATTAACACAGGGCTGGAAAAAAAAGTAAATAAAATAAATAGCAAATAAATACATTAAATGTAAACATTTTATTTAAAATTTTAAAACAGTGAATTGAGTTTTAAATTATATCTGAATAATTTTTTTCTTTTGTATTTTGAAAATGTACCCCAATGAGGAAACTGCTAGAGAAACCCCTTTCACTTTTCACTTACGTGAAAATCAACAAGAAAATTACTTTGTATCTAGTTAGCAAAGCAGCATGGATTTAGTTAGCCACAAAGTCCTTAACAGAGATTCAGCAAGCTCTCATCTGCCCACTCTAACAGACTCCCTTTGTTTAACTTTGAAAACATTTGTCTAAATAACTTTCTTGTGGCCTCTACTTTCATAGCATGTTAAAGAAATAAGCCCCTTCATTTCC
The DNA here is from genome assembly GCF_057802395.1 of Ceratotherium simum simum. NCBI lineage: Eukaryota > Metazoa > Chordata > Mammalia > Perissodactyla > Rhinocerotidae > Ceratotherium > Ceratotherium simum. Next base: position 9,505,529 of record NC_141914.1, read on the forward strand.
AAAGTTGAGAAAAGTATACACACATCTCTAGGATGCTTGAAATACAAGTGAAAGCACTCTTATCAAGACTAAATAAACTTTTTATTCATTTACGAGTCAGTCGCAAGAAGATGTTCAAGTTTTCTAAAGAAAATCCCATTTCCTACCAGGCAGACACAGTTCTACTTAAAAGGATGGATGCCTAGTATTTGTCCTCTGAAGCCAAGTTACATATTATCACTGTAAAATATCAAAAACTAATCTTTTAATTCCTATAGACATCCAATGAAAAGGAAAAAAATGCAGACAAATATACAAAAAAATTAAATAGCAACTGAGTACATTTATAATGCTTGTGTTCCAAAAAGATCAGTAACCTATTTTGATTTACCTAGAAATCATATTTTTCCACTTGCAACTTCTCCCTTGTCCTTATCAAATGCTAAATAAAGAAGTGGAATTTTTACCATTAAATAAAAAAGAAAAATATAAAGACTAGATTAATTTTATAAATGTAAAATTATTTCTAAAAAGAGTATACACCATTCCCTCTCGTGCATCATTAAACAATAGACATTTCATGGAATAAATGGAAGGCATTCAATACAGTACAAATTATTTGTAAAAGACATAACTTCCCTAAGATGAATTCTCCTGCAAATGATCATTATAATAGCAAAAACAGTTATGTTTATTAGAAACTACTACTGGATTTGAAAAATGATTTAATAGACTGATGGAGCAGTAGCATTTAGTCTAAAACAAACTACATCTTCCTTTTATGATGTTGAAATGTCTGAGCCAAAAAATATTGTGAATATCTAGAAGGTAACTTAAAGACTGAAAAAACATAGATTGGAGTCAGGAAACCAAGGTTACAGAGAACATTTGCAGCAGAAATGGCATCAGACCATGAGATCCTTACTCAGTCAAACAGCACTCTTCCCTCATTTCCTTCTAACAATGTACAAGAGCTGCCTATGAGAAAATGCGGAACTTACTGTGGCATTATAAACAAGGCCATTAACCTGTGAAGCCCAGTAATAATTAAAACTATTCCATAAAGCCCAAACTTTGCATACAGGTCAATCTCTTTTATATGGTTAAACTGAAAACCCATAAGGAATTTTAAAATCACTTCCATCACCATGTAATCAACATGTACTGGTGTTTATACAATGTAAACATTTACATTAATACCTTATTCTTTGGCCAAAGCAATGCTATCACACGGGGGGTTGAGGAAAGCAAGTAGGTTTGCTGGCAGCATTGTGTTTTGTTGTTGCTCATTCTTGTTACTGATGTGGCTGATGCTGCTTTGGTTCAACTTTTAAATCAACCATGTATATTTAATCTATCAGTTCCAAAATGTTCTTGGTACGCTATCTCATAAATTACAACACAGGTATGAAAAGCCAGCAGAGTGATTTGCGGTGCTTTAGGGGCAAAGGCATTGTATTAATGTAGCAGGTTCTACATTTTTCTTTGTTGAGCCAAACGGTCAATGGAGAAAAAGATTTTTGCCTGATGCTCCCAATGGATTTCAAATAAAGGCTAGCATCTTCTAGGACTAATTTTTTCATATCAAAATATTTTTTTAAAATCTTAATTGGAATGAATGTTATTACACAAACTATACAAACTCTGATTTGTTTTCTACAACGCATATGCATAAGGGGTGGTCCAGGGGCTTGGAAATGGCATTATTAATAAGACAACATCAATGTATTACTCTCCGGCATGAATTTTTTAAAAGCCTTTATTTTCTTCACAGCTAGGTTATCAAACGCACAGCTATTTTTCCACCTCAGTTGACTCGGGTTTTGTTTCAGCGGTGGTAAACCAGAGTGTGGGAGGGAAAATCGGGTCACAGCACTCTGGTTCACTGAAGCAGTTCTCAAACATGGAAAATCTGAATATCCTTGGGCCATCACCTCTGCGTGTTCTCAAAAAAGACAGTGTCCAACCCCAGGCCTGGCAGAGCAGGTGATTAATACATACCTTCTTATATGAAAGAGTCAATTTTACTATTAAAATGGTTCACTGAGAAAACTGCCTGTCAAACCACCGAAGAAAGGGCACCTGCTTCACACCCATTTTGACTAACATCTGTGCCCGTCTTCCTCCACTTTATGTGGGACGCCGCCACAGCATGGCTTGACAAGCGGTACGTCGGTGCGCGCCCGGGATCTGAACCTGCGAGCCCCAGGCCACCGCAGCGGAGCGCGCACACCCAACTGCTTGTGCCACCGGGCCGGCCCCACACCCATTTTGACTTTTGTCACGAAAACTTTAATATGATAAAAAGTTTCTCCTCTTCTCTGGGCTTGAAACTATAAATTCTCCCTTCTCTACATGATCCCCAACCCCTACTCCACACATACACATGAAAACTTTATGTGTGCCAGAAATCACTGAATTATTTTTCCCAGAAATACCAGCTCCGAATGGTCAAGACACTCGGCTGGAGAAGCACCAAGTCAGTGTGAGGTTCAATTGTTTGTAGGGAAAAAAACCAAAAGCTCGGGACAAGTGATACTAGAGAAGGAAGAGGTTTACTGTAAAAGGCAAGTGGGGCATGTGGCTTGCCTCTCCCAGAAATCGTTATTCCACCCATTCTCAAAATAAGAGGCTTGCACTATGCCCGTAACATCTATTTCAGCAGCAAATACATTTATCTAACTATAATTTCTACCCCTCACCTTCTACACAGGAACAACATTGTATGCTATTTGCTATATTTACTTTTTTTCTACTTGTTATTATATTTGTCACATTTATGTGAAATTGCTTTAAAAATTCAGGCTACTCATATTTTAGCAATCAATTAAAACAGAGCTAGTTTAAAACTGACACCAGAATTTTTCCCATTTGCCCTTACATTTAAAACAAATTCACAAAGAAGTTTATTTTTGACACAACAGGAACGTTAAAATAAACATTTTGATTCATGAACTCATCCAGCACAATTTTCTTCAATAACGTATATAATCACTCTGGGCAATGCTGGTTTAGTCAACGAACTTCAAACTACTATTTCTACTATTCCTGTCCCCTTCACTTTCAGCTTAATTATACTAATGTCCCTAGTGACATTATCTGCACAAACACTGTTCAGAGAATTTATAATATTCCCAATAATCAGGTGTCATACATATTAGATAAGTCATTCTACTACACAGACTACTCTGTTGCCTAACAACCACGAGAACATTCTAAGAAGTTTCTTTTATATTCTGTTCAGCAAAATGTCCCAGAGTTCCACGTACAACGGCACACATTAGCCTCGGTTTGCATTTGAAACTCAAAGGGAACCTGGAAATGAACGTGTAAAAATATAATACTACCAAAAGAAACTTAAATCAAAAATCTATGTCCTTGTTACGGTGTATCAAGGATGGTACATTATCATGAATTATGACTAAACATGTATCAAACGTAAGTTTTGCATAAATACAGCTGGCCACGGGACACTATCAGAAAATGGAACATGGATGACAGTAAAATTCAATAAGGAATATGCTATACCAGCACAGAAACTAATGAACTTTGTCTAAGGATTGAATTTAGGAGAGTGAAAAAATTTACCTGAACACTTAAAACACAGAATTTACAGACTTGTCTCAACGTGATCAGTCAGCATTATTATGCAATCTATCATTACCTATGGAAATCTACAGGCAATCAACCAAAATTTACAGAGATTTCTCCATGATATGCTCCCATATAAAAAGCCAAAAAATATCAAAATTTATAAATGAAATGGTAATTATAAGACATCTACTGAGTTAGAAAATGTTTCAAGTTTCTAAAGAAGATGTAAAAGTGGGATACAAGTTTACCACGTCACATACTACTACAGCCAATTCAAACACTGTATCCACTCAAATTCCTAGACCTACAAGTCACACACCTTCTCATGGTTCTCATACCCTAAAAATTAAAATTTAAAGGATTATTTTGCTGAATCAGGAAGAATTTCAGGGCTACTAAATTTCAATAGGAAGTATAAAGATATTTGTAAAACAACTTAGTTTTATCAGAGCAATGGTAGAACTACAAAGTGAAAATAGAGTTTTAAACATCAACATCTGACTTCTCATAACCTTGGCCATTCGTGAAAGGTCTGTAAGAATAAACAATCACTATGCTATTTCTCTACCTTACTTCTGGTACCTTGTGGCTATTCAAATTCCCCTTGGTATTCCTGGAGACAGTCTCAGAGTTTTAAAGCTAAAAAGCAACTGGACGATTCACCACCCTCAAGATGTGTAAACTGTGGTCCAAGAATATGAAGTGACAAGCCCACAGTTACATAACTGGTTAGACTCCTATGATTATGTGAGGGTCATCACTAATTTAGAGAGCAAATAATAAATAAGTAAATATTTATGTCATTTTACATTTGGCAGAGGGTTTTTCTATGTTTGAATTTGATGGTCTTACTCACTCTATTTGTTTGGCTGGTATTTACAGACAACTTCAGAGTCTACATACCTACATAACTGAATTTTCTATTATACTACCCTAGTTTTATTAGACTAAACAAGGCTAGTTTTTCCGACCTGAAAGAAACATTAGAGGTTTCTTAGAGGTTTTCCTATATGTAAGGAAACCAAAATCCAGAGACGTTAAGTGTCTTAAACTAAAATTCAACTGAACTATGTTAAGACATTATGTATTTTAATTAATATTTGTTTTCCAATTTGGAAATCTAAATAGACTATCACTATCAGTGAATATTCTAGATATATTTAATATATCCAAGATATGGAAAACTCTATTATTTTCTTTTTTTGGTTTAAGATAGATTATGAAATTTAACATTGAAATAGCCAAACAACAAACTTTAATGATGAGTCTCTAAGTCAAGAATCCAGGCTATAAAATGAGGATTCAGTTGATGTCACTTCAGTCTTTGCCACCCCAGTCCAGTTCTCACTTAGCAGTCAAAGTATGAGAATTGAAGCTACATCTCCCACCCACAACGACCACACATACACCCATCCAGTTGAGACTGTGTCTTAAAGACACTGTCTCCAGTGCCATATGCTGGTGGATATGGAGCACCAAGAACTCTCATTCATTGCTGACGGGAATGCAAAACCGTACAGCCACTTTGGAAGACAGTCTGCGAGTTTCTTACAAAGCTAAACATAGGCTTACCAAAAGATCCAGCATTCATGCTCCTAAGTACTTATACAAAAGAGCTCAAAGCTCATGTCCACACAAAAACCTGCTTATGCATATTTACAGCAGCTTTATACATAATTGCCAAAAACTGGAAGCAACCAAGATATCCTTCAATAGGTGAATGGACAAAAAAACTACATGTAATGGAGTATTATTCAGTGATAAAAAGAAATGAGCTATCAAGCTATGAAAAGACAAGAGGGAACCTTAAATGCATATTAAGTGAAAGACGCCAGTCTGAAAAAAGTTACATATTATATGATTTCTACCATATGATACTCTGAAGAAGGCAAAACTACAAAGAGAGTAAAAAGATCAGCGGTTACCAGGGGTTCAGGAGCTGTGTGGTGAGGGTGGGGGGTCGGGAGGCAATGAATGGGTGGAGCACAGGGCATTTTCAGGGCAGTGAAACTATTCTACATGACACTGTAATGGCAGATACACGACATTACACATTTGTCCAAACTCATAGAACTGTGTAACACAAAGTGAACCCTGATATAAACTATGAATGCTAGTTAATACTATCTCAATACCTGGCTCATCAATTGTAACACACGTACCACACTATGCAAGATATTAATAAGAGGAGAAACTGCATGGGGGCCGGGGGGGATAAATGGGAACTCTGTACTTTCTGAGTAATTTTTCTATAAACCTAAAATTGCTCTAAAAAATAAAGTCTATTAAAAAAAAAGAAGACTGGCGCCAGCCCAGATGGCCTAGTGGTTGAAGTTTGGTGCTCTCACCACTTTGGCGGCCTGGGTTTGTTTCCCCGTCAAGGAACCACACCACCTGTCTGTCAGTTGCCATGCCGTGGCCGCGGCTCAGGTAGAAGAACTAGAACGACTTGCAACTAGAATATACAACCATGCACCGGGGCTTTGGGGAGGGAAAAAAAAAAAAAGAGGAAGATTGGCAACAGATGTTAGCTCAGGGTGAATCTTTCCCTGCCCAAAAAAAAAAAAAAAAAAACACTGTCTCATGAACTAGCTATTATCATAAAGAAATTTATATAAAACTACAAAGTTTAAATAATGTGAAAAGCAAATACACAAATGTAATGACATCTCCCCCAAAACAAATACACGGTGACATTTACGCAAACTATGAAGGAAAAAAGCAACATAAATGACTTTAACACTAAGAAAAATAAAATCTGAAACATTCTTACCTGTCTTGTGACTGCTCCTCGTACATCCTCTCCTTGCCTTCTTTAAAGAGTCTTATTGCGCGTTTTGACTTCTTCATTAGACTATCAATGTAGATTTTAAAATACTCATTCTCACTGAGTTGGGCAAGTTTCTGGTTGTCATCATATTTACTCAATATAAGTCGCAAATGCTGATATGTATCAGGTAAAATATCAAGTATATATGGTGGGCTATTTTTCAACTGAAGTTTGGGGTTTTGGCACAGTCTGACCTAAAAACAAAGACAAAAAACATTTTCATATGAACCACAATAATTTCTTTCATAGAAAAATGGGAAATTTATCCAACTATGTACTATTTCTTCATTTTCCATAATATAAATTTTGATGTTAAAATTACTATCTCCCATCTACAAAGAAGTGGCAAATATTTGCATCTGTCTTAATATAATTAAATCCTATTTTCTTCTCCTGCCATTTAGTTTTTTCTGTGTCATACCTTTACTTTCAACTCCTAAAGTTTTCAATCTCTCTTTTACAATGTTCCATTGTTCGTAGCTTAATACAACTCCAGTGTGCTAATTACTGTATACAAATAACAGTCTCTTTTTAAAATAAAAATGAGGAAATAGGCCTCTTCTGCTGGCAACCAATGTCTCATATTTAGTTATTATTTTATTACACTGAACTCCCAGCTAAAGCTCTTTCATAGATTTTAATCAATGTTTTGGTGTATTATTCCTGAACCCTGAGAATAAAACAAAGAGGTGCAATTTTAATAACTAAGTTATTAAGCAGTAAATGGGTGTCAGGCCAGAACAAGTCTTTTCCACCTCCCCACATCATCTCCCATGCCCTCTAAACACGTGCTACGTAACGGTTCAGTCATCCCATCAGGTGCCACCCAGCCACTGGGGCGTTCAGGGCTGCCTGCAGAACTGAAAATACCTTCTGCTCACAGAAAAAGGTAGTAATTCAACTACTATATTCACTTGTACATGTTCACGTGATTTGGTCAGAAGTAAGTTAACCCATCTCATTCTTACCCCTCAAACCAGGGCATAAGGAACCAACCAATTGAATAATTTTTTTTAATGAAATCATTAGGAATTGCATAAGGGCATCCATAGCGTAAAGGTGCTCACACTTACAAAAAGCAAACGTACATAGAAAGGCAGATTCACAGAGAAGCTAGTGAAGCCTAAGCTTCTCAGCCCTCTTCTAAGGGTTTCACCATAAATTTTTTTGCAAAATTTTCAAGAACAAGATATTTTAGACACACTTGGTTAAGATTTCTGTCTTTTTCCAGTATGACTTCCCTTCACCCCACTAAACCTCCTACTACATGGCACTGGAGTGGCCATGGGCATTTTCAGAATCTGGCCAATGGGAATCTGAGTTGGAGATACATTTAGTTTGGCTTTAGTGGGGGTACATGTGAGATGCACGGTCACTTCTATAACTAGTGAAATTACTGTCAGCTGTTGTGATAAAAGAATGGCTTCAGGAATGCTTCAGGCGCCCACAGTGCTGACTAGCCCAGCAGCGGAGCAGGAAGGTCCAGTTCAAATTTTGGTACGCAGGACTGGAAGCATAGGTGGCCAACGGAAGAGAATCAAAGTATGAGATGTACAGAGTTGAGATTATTTCTCGGATGTTTATGGATTTAACATTTTTTTAATTTATAACTTCTTGTGACTTTTTCATCGTTCTATAAAAAATTCACTTCCATATCTAATTTTGTAACTGTACTTCTGTATTCTTTTTCTTTTTAGAATTTTAAACCTGAAATCCCTCCAAATTTCAGGTCCCACAAACATGGATCCACTCCTGGGTCCTCATAAAAGTGCTTGGGCCAAATAGAAAACAGTTGAACAATAATAATTTGAAGAACCACAAACACAACAAACAAGGAAACAGCAAACGAGAAAAGTATTCTTAAACTTACTATCTCACTTGCTTTCTTTAAGAAATAATCATATCATTTGTTTGTGGGGAGAAAAATCTGGCTCAAACTATCAAGCATCAGCCCCTAATTTAAGAGAACTATTTCTCACATTAACCAAGGGCATTATCATATCTTCCTGTTCTTTGTATACAGTGCCTAAAACAGAATTGTCTAGCATATGGTACAAAAGTAATAAATGGATATATAGATGGTTTGGTTGATTCTGGAATACTTCACACATATTTTTTACACATAAAGAGTATGGTTCTATTACTTCCTTATTTTCATGATGGAACTACACTAGTATTCAAATCAATAACCCAAAGGTATAAGCATTGTTTAAATGCAAGAATATTATTTTGATCTCCTAAAGAAATTCTTGGAAAGGTAAGAGGGCATCTAATTTATTAAATAATGCCAAATCTTTACTGAAGTATAGTTAAAAGGGCTGATAAAGCTTTTTCACCCTCTTCATTTTTGTGACACTTTGATATCATCAGAGAAACTCATTCTGCCCTAGAGACTAATGACGTCCCAAATATGTCAATGATTTAACAAATCCTGGTTGAAATAGGACATAATTTTTTAATTCTTAAAACTAAAAGACAGTATCACAAGTATACCCAAATTCCAAAAATAGCACCACCAACATCCTACAGCAGGCTACAGTTTAACTTCAGCAACATAAAACTTGGTACAACATGTCACAGATTGACAAATTATTAACTTGTAGTTAGGGAACTAGGCAGTTTCAAATTCATTTCCTCCACTGGTGAATTTTTTAACTGATAAAAAATTTCTCAGATATTATTTTCAGACATTCCAAATAAGTATCCTTTAATAGATTTTTTTAAGCATTATAGATTTTTAATTTACTATTCTCTACCTGACCTTTTTCTCACTTGCTTTATTTAAATGGTAATTCTATCTGAGAATGTATTGCTTTATTCGGTAAAATTGTTTGAATAACTACTATATACCAGGCACTGAGCTTAGTGCCAGGAAACTACAGATGACTAAAACACACTTCCTGCCTCGAGGAGTCTGGCAGAAGAGACCTAGTTCTGTATAATTAACTTAGGAGCAATGTAATTCTTGCTCTAAGGGATCTTTGTAAAGATCCTGTCCAATCCATTCATTTTCAGATAAAGAAACTAAGAACTACAAAGATTAAGGACTATTAAAAAATCATTAATCCAACAAGAGCCTGCATCTTCTGAATCTCAGGCTGATCTTATTTTTAAGTGTATCACAATTTAATTAGAATTAGGCATATAATTAATGATTCCTGGCAAAACTCATTTACATTTTTATTTTATTCCATTTGCAAATTTACATGAACTTCAGGACCCATTTGTTAATTCTACAAACGTTTATGTGTCAGGCATTGTTTCACGCCGTAGGGAATACAGGATGGGATAAATCACAGACCTGTCCTCAAGGAGTTTTCTAGTGAAAAAGACTGGTGGTTTAACAAAGAATTACAAGGGACTTAATGGAAGGGAGTACAAAGTGCTAGAGGAAAAAACAGCAGCTCACTCACAGCTTGACATGGGAGCATAGGGAAAGGCATGCCTAAATTTGCAAAAGCAATATTCTAGGCAAAGGGGTGTGCTACAGCTTGAGAGGCACCAGAGAGCAGGGTAAATTGAGAGAGGAGTCAGTGCAGTCATTCTAAAAGGTGGGGACACAGGAAGCCCATGGGTGGGTGGTCCAAGCAGGTCTGAAATAGGCGAGGGTCAGTTCATCAAGCCCTTCTAGGCCACATAGTTGTCTACATTGGCAGCCGGGAAAGTGCAACATACAATGCTGAACCATAGTATGCCGCTGAGTGTGCAGTTCATCAGTTGGATTAGTATTAAACTCTGTGATTTATGACAGCTCCTGCTGAAAATGAATAACCCTATACCAGGACTATGACTTCTAAGCAGGTCAAATTCAATTCTATTCAATAAATATCTACTGAGTGCCTGCTATGTGCAAGGAACTGTGAAAGCCAAGGAAAGAAAAATTGCTTTTCTAAAAACAATATATTAAGGAGAAAAATCAGGCTCACCACAAGGCTCAAGTTCAGATTCAAACACCTACCTCTTCTAGAAATATCTAAGTCTCTCCCTGAATGAAAGCAGGTCCCAACAGAGAAGATCTTTCAAAAAAGAACAAATCTGCAGTCACATTATACAATCGAGAACTTTCTGGGGCACCAACTGGTGCATAAAAGGATTGGTTCATTAGCAATGTTACTCTTTGCTTCTAAACTAAAAGGCAAAACATTTGGTATTGGAATTAGACTAAAAATTCCATCATAGTCATTGACTGAAAGGATTTTAGAGCTAAAGAGGACCTTGCAGATCACAAAGACCAGCTCCCTCCTTTTGGCGTGACAATAGGAAAACACAGAAATGGAACCTAGCTGAGTCTACTGTTCAGAACCCCGATGCCTGGACTTAAGAGCCAGGCCCTCTCTCCATAACAGCATACAACTGCCTGTCGTATCTGCTTAAACGTATGTAAAGATTTTTAAGCAGACCTCTCTGTACACATCCTCATTGTTTCACATAAATAAAAACATATGTCTAATCTATACATACTATATATGTATTTCAATAAATACATGAATATATGCCCACATACACAAAATATATATTCAACCATATCAAAGCAAAGGCACAAATATAAACACAGGATTTACTAGTGCTATAAAAATTTTCAAAGCCATTAATTATTCTTGGAACACTCTTGCATTTAAAGAGTTTCCTGACCACGCCTTAATTAAAATTTCTAGCCAAAAGGTAACAAAGAGGTATTAGGTCAGCTAACATATTTCTTGCACACAAGGTTCAAACCAGCCCCTGAAACATATGAAAGAAACTCTACTGAAGCAAACAGAAACTTCAACAGTAAGGAATTGTGCCATACTACAGGAGACTTTCATTATAAAACACACCTCACTTCAGGGAGCATTCAGTTACAGTAAATCAAGTAATGTACCCATGAAGTGAAATATCCCATTTTTAAAGACAGTATGGAAGGCCTGAAAGAATCCCTTGTCTGTGCTCCTCACATAAATGTTATAAGACGTTCCTTATTGCAATTACATAAAGGTATGTCATGATAAAGAGCATCTATGAGTTCTTTGGGTTCTTTCCATTTTAATTCAGCAAATCATCACTAACTATATAGAAGTATAAAAATGAATACAGTATAATATGTAAAAAGTATAAAAATAATTCAAAACTCTTTCTACATAGAATTTTAATTGGGCCAAACAAGAAGGTTAGCATATAAAATTGGTTACGAGTCTAGTATATTAATTATAGTAGGATTTGGGGGAAACTACCAATTCCTTTAAAGTTTTTGATGAAAGTTTCTATAGAAGATTGATATATGAAAATATCGATTGTGTATTCATTTGTTCACTATCTTTGTTCTAAATGAGAACAGAACCTCCTTAAGGGTAGAGAACATATCTATCTCACTGGTCTATCTTCCATCACCTAATGTAGAATCTTGCATATAATCTGTTGTTAGTGCCTTCAAGTCCGACTCCTAGCGCCCCTGTGGACAGCAGAGGGAACCCTGCCCGGTCTTTTCACACCATCCTCTCCCCTTCCAGCGCTCTATCAGACAAGGTTCCGTTGCTATTCACAGGGTTTTCATGGCAAACTTTTTTGGAAGTGGGTGGCCAGGTTCTTTTTCCTAGTCTGTCTGAGTCTGGAAGCTCTGCTGAAACCTGTCCACCATGGGTGACCCTGCTGGTGTTTGAAATCCCAGTGGCATAGCTTTCAGCAGCACAGCATCACGCAGCCGCCACAGTATGATAACCAACAGACAGTGGCACGGTTCCCTGACCAGGAAACGAACCCAGGCCTCAGCAGTGCCAAATCTTAACCACCAGACTACCCCAGGGTGACCGCCTTGCATACAGTAGATATGCAATAAATATTTAATGGAGGGAAGGAGGAATAAAAGGAGGCAAGGAACACGGTAAGGAAGAACCTCTCAGAAGAAGTAAGGTAATATTACAAATAGGATATCCAAATCTATATTCTATAAACATGTCTAAAAATGAGTGCAAAGTCTGGAGAATAATTTGGTCATATCAAGGGGTAAAGATCCTTCTGATTTACTTCTCATGGAAAGAGGAAGAAGCGTATCATTTCATGGAGCAGTGTGCTGGAATCTTGCTACTATGAACAAGATTCTATCACCTTAGAATAAATCAAACCTAGGATCTGGCCCTGCCATCTGCTAGCTTTACAACCTTGGACCAGTTTCCTCTTCTGGAAATCTCTTAGGATGTTACAATTCCTAGAAGAGAAATGCAGAGTGCTCTGCACAGTACCTGGCACACAGTTGGCACTCACTCCTTTTACTATTTCTTCTCCTTCCATGTTTTATATTGTACCACAAGATGGCAAGATCCCTGCAGGTTTTGCAGAAGTATGAGAATTAGACCAAGGGCACTGACCACTTGGTGGGGATCATTAAGAATTCTTTTAGCTCCCAAAGTTCTTCATACTACCTGCAACCCTTAAAAAGTTTCCTGTTTCGTGCAGGAAAGCAGCAAATAAGGCAAAGAAGGTCAGTACTTCTGATGTGGAATCAGTACATCAGTACTCAGCTGATGTGGAATCTTTTAACTGGCAGACATTTAATCTAATAACTTTTGTTATTGCTCTTGAAAGATAGTGTGAGTGAGCTTAACAATTATTTAAATATAGTATGTTAAAGTGCTAAAAATATAGTTGGATATTTTTAAAATGCTTTTTTCATTACTAGGAAAAAATCAGCAACTTACAAATATTAAAGAAACAAATACAAATTTTAAAAAAATTTGTATGCCCAAGCAGAGTAGATAAAAATAGCACTGTGGCATCATTTAAGTCACAGCATGTTTTTAAGATGATCTTAAGACAAAGGATAAGAACTGATTTCCATTTCAATTTTTTACTTATTTACCTTCTTGTTAGAAAACTAGTTAAAATATATATTGTTTGTTCTACAATACACAATTCTAAAACATGGTTTAAACATTACAAATGTGATGCCTTAAATCACTTCCTGACAACCCAACAAAAAATTTACAAATTTCCTCCAAACCCGTCTGTGTATTTCCTTACTTCTCTCTTGTCTAAGTGGAAGTCACAGTTATCTACCAAGGTTTATTCTTCCACATGCTTTTCACCTTTCTCTCCCACACTGTAATCTAAGATGCCCTTTATCAGTACTTCTTCCCTTACACCTTAAATCACTCTCTACCTACGTCCCTTCCCCTTCTCCACAGCACCCACACACACATAAAGTTATGCTCTGCTGAAACCCTCAAGTTATCTATCAGAACTTTCTTCCTTTTCACTAGTTGTCGTAGTTCTAGAACAATTTTAAATAATCCATACACTTTTAATCTAGCCCCATCACATAAGTGAAACTACTCTGAAAGATCAACAATGGCCTCTACTCCAGCAATTCAATGACTTCTTAAATTTTCACCCTGCTTGGTTTTCTCCACTTGAACTTGAACTTGGTCTTCTCAGAATTTGAAACTCTCTTCTTATTGAAGCTGTGTCTACCCAGGAAATCAATATGCTCTAATTCTTCTCCTACCTCTCTCATCACTGCTCTTCGCAGGATTCTCTTTCCTTCATTGCCATCTAATTATAGATACAACCCCCCCACGCAGCCAAAAATTCCAATCTCCGACTTCATCTCTGACTCTCACCTTCTGCTCTGCCTGGCAAATCTCTTGCTGTTCTACATCTTGAAATGCTACCTTTACGGCCATATCTACCAACCAGATGTCTCTAGTTTCAACTGCTCTCTTGAACTGAACATTCATTTTTCTAACTTCAAAATGGATTTCACTCTGGCATGTCGAACTCAACACAGCCAAAAACAAACTTATTATGCACCAACTCCCTTGCTTCCTCTTTTTCTTCTTATGTTCTTTACCTCATTAAGGGCATCACTGCTTTCAGAGTCAACTAGGCTGAAAACCTCAAGAGTCACTTTCACTTCACCTTCTCTTTCATCCTCTCTCTCTGAAGGGTCACCAGGACCTGTAGATTTTACCTCCAAAATGCCTGCCACATTTGAACCAACATTTGCTATCCCTACTGTCAAGTCTCCAGCTCAACCCTTCATTATTTCTTGCCCAGTCTATTTTAATTCCTCTTGATCATTATTCCTACTTTTAAGTTTCTTTTCTCTTAATCCATCCTTTGTAGAGTCAAGAGAGTAATCTATCATAGCATGGCCTTGACATTTTCCCACTCTGCTCAAAGATTTTAACTGTTCTCTGTCTACCAAATAAATAAAGTCCTAATTCCTTGACAGAACAGTCAGAGTCTCTTCACCTTTCTCTAACTTTCCTTCTCTCACGCAACATCTCCCTTTACCCATCATTCCTTCAGCCTGACGCATCCTTCACCTCGCTGGAATCCAAAACATCCTCTCAAGAATAGCCAGATGGTACTGCCACCATGCTGCATTCTACACCAGCCTTTCATCACTAGCAAGCAACATTCACCTCTGCCGTGTGCTAAGTCACAGCACTTTATTAATATCATATTACAGCACTTACTACATTCTACAGGATGACAGGGTTATTTATAAATCTCTACCTTTCCATAGTTGAGATATGATAAATGAATGATGATATCAATAGATAGCATATAAAGCAACTTTAAAAGAAAGGAAGAAGTTGATTCAAAATCTGAACGGTTAAAATTTTATAAGAGTTAAAAGATTATTAACTGATTAAGCCTTCCGTTAAGTGTACGCCCTATTTCACAAGGATGAACCAAGTTAACTCTTGATAGAATGCCTTTACATCTTTTACTTCTATCAAAAGCTTTTCCTAGAAGTGGCAAGTAGCAAACTTTGGGAACACTTCATTTATCTAAGCACAAATTCAAAACCTAACTCAGTACTAAACAAAACTGCCCAGACATTTACTGTGTCATCATCCACCCAAGTCTACTGGCGCCCATGATCCTGTTAACACGGAATAACTCCACTGAGGAAAAGCAAATAGGTGAAGAATAATTCAAATAAGTGATATTCCCTGTTCCAAGGGCCCAAGGAAGGTGACATTCTCAAACCCAACAGACACAAACAATAGGCCTCCAAAACCTCAGTTTTACTCCTCATGCAATATTTTTCAGAGGTATGAGAAATTCTTCTTAGAAAAGAATACTTACTCTTATTTTTTAAAATAGCTGTATATAATAATCCAAGCATCTTTGATTGACAAACTTTAAAATATATTATGGTTGCACTGAAATTATGAAGACAGAGAATGAATTATATTCCAAGCTTGACAAATGAACTAAATGTACTGAGGGTAAAAGGCAGGAAAAGCTGTTTGGCATCATCACTTTTTAAATGCTTTTAAAATTCTTGCAGTAATGTAATTTCAAATAAATGACAAGGACAGCAAGACAAAACGTAGGCAGGTACTCAATTGGCTTTGCTCTTTGGCATCAATTAACTATTTTTTAATTTCCTGAATATCTATGTATGTTCAGTACATTTAGTCTCTATTAGATGGAAAATTGTTTCTTCCATTTTCCATCACCTGGCTAAGACGTCTGTGAAAACCATGCTCAGGAACTTCACATTAATAAATGATCATTCCTACCATACTGATTAGCAATCATTTCCTTACCCCCACCCTCAGCATTTCCAACAGAGTACAATAATGCTGTTCCTAAAGGCAGTGGCCAGTGGAATCCCGACAGACAACTGTCTGAACAGTGGCCAGAAAAACAAGGTGGATGTTCTCTACTTTGCTCCCACTGTACTTCGTACGGGTCTGTATTATAGCCCTTTCCATACTATGTGGCAATTATCCATTTCTATGCCTGGCTCTCATGCTGGTCTCTGGGTTCCTGGATGGATCATGGGCAGAGTGATGTCTTGTCTAGCTTTGCATCCCCAGTAATAGTAGGAGCATAGTAGGCCCTCCATAAATGTTTATGAAATGTTTAAGAAACTCCATCTCTGTAACAGCATTGGAACAGACTCCACATTTCAGGGGTATCTGAACCTAGATGTGTATTCATGAGTCACAATCCCGTCACTGTATCACATAGGCATCCACTGACTTGAAGAGTGTGGGGTCAGCTATTGACATAACACTGACACACAGAGCTAAGGCCAGAAAATACATCTAAATTGGATGCTTTGGGGCAGGCTACTATTCTTTTTCTCAATAAAGGTACTACGCTAACTCTGTGCCCCTGATGTTTTGGTACAAAACACTTTACATCTTACAAGGAACACAACTGAGTGATTACTCCCTCCTACTCTGCGACCTTGTGTAGGAAGCCTGCCCTCTGAAAACATAACAGTTAGCTGAAATTGAAATTTCAGTTGACCGTTTTAAATTCTGGAGGCCTGGGAATGGTGAAACTACTCACTTACTAGATATTTCCCCTACAGTCTAGGACTGCTTCAGATTCCCTGTAAAATAACATTCTACTTTGTAGGTGGCTGAGACACACGGAACTTGAAGCTTCTTTTCATATTTATACTTCTAAGATCTGCTCTTGTCGAAGAGGCTTCATAATGAAAAAAATGCTAATTAAACACTTAACCCTGTCTTTTACATAACTACTTAGACTTGAAAGTTACTATTTTCTATTATGCACAAGCTAAACTCATGCTATGGCAGTTATTTCACAAAACAGTTAGGTAATGTGTCAAAGAATTAACTTTTGGACTAATAATAAAGTTCCTGATGTAATCACCAGGACAGTGTTGATATTATGAACCACTTCCTTCACCACTGATAAAGAAGAAAAGATACACACGTGTGGGGGATGCTTCTGCATGACACAATTAAATAAAATGTTTCCAATTAGCAATTATCAATGCCTTTTCTTGCTGTGTGATAGAGTAGCAATAAACATACTGACCTCTTTCACAATGATTTATGTGATTTCTCTCCACAAAGCCCATGAATGCGTTCATAAATGAACACAACAATTCTCACCCTTGACAAATAATGAAGACAAATGGGAAGGCCACACAATGCACCTTTCTAACACCTGCACCCACACTCCACTAAGGAGAGACTGTAGATAACGGATTTCCTTATAAGTCAAGCTTCTCAACTGGAGAGGCTAAACCCAAACCCACAGAAGTGTTAATAAAATAAACAATGGCAGAAGCTTAACTATCAAATAACCATCTATTTTACCATAACCCATGGTGAAATAATTAAAAGTGGATAAAACCTATGTTAACAATCAGTTACAGACCAAAATTATGCACATTTTAATGTTTCAAAAATGACTTTATATTAACTACAGCTTGCCACTTCCTTATATAAATCTCTCTCACTTGATGCTCTAACACACACTCACAAATGTACAAATGTTGACCACTCAGCGAAGGCGAGGAGGGAGGAGCAGCTCCCTGATAGAATCTGACCCATTTCTTGCCCACTCATATGACAGAAAGTTAGAGAAAACCTCAAATTCCTTCTCTTATGCCCAACTAATGATTTAGGTGATGAGAGTGACCTTCAATTGCATATTCTTTAGAAAAGCAAAGACAGATAGAATTGGGCCTGCCAGATATATGCAATTTTTCCAACTGCATTCTCCTCATTCTTAAGTATCCCATGCAATCAAAACCCGACCTCAAGCAGCAAGTTGCAATGTTCTGACACTATGACATCATTCTGTCTGGAGCACTTTAATATCACAATTTGAATAAATTGGCAGAAGCTTAAATAGGTCACACTGAAGCCCAAAACTAAGGATGTTTATCTGGCAAAAACATTCTGGCTCTGCATTTAGCACAACCGGTCATAGAATGACAGGGCTGTCAGTCATCTCTCCATCTGTACTTTCCATAAGGATAAATGAAAATAAAGTAAATCTTATCACTTTCCTGTATTGCTAATACCACTGCCAGCGGCTTTTTGTGGCAAACGTTTGCACACAGATACAAACCAAAGTAAAGGTGACAGCCACCATATGAGTTCATGAAGGCTTCAGCACATCCCTACTAAGGAATATTTTTTTACACCTCCATTTCTGCAGTTACAAAAATATCAAGAGCCCTGCATTATAAATTGCTAATTATCCCCAAATATCTATGAAATAAAACAATAAGGTGCTACAAACATTCACCAATATATAAGGGCGGTACTATTGCTTCAAAAGCAAGAACTATTAATTTTGCACAGTAGCAAGCTACATCTTAACCATATTTATTACATAATCCTACTTAGTAAGATAAGACACTGACAGCTAGTTGTCTCAGTAGACCCCTGTAAAATATTCAGGTTGCCTAGACTTCTCTGGGTACTGATATCCAGCCTGATTTCTTCTTGTGAAATTGTAGATCATCTGAAAGCAACATGCAGAAACCACAGAGGTTTCTGATACTCTCAGTCCCACCACCTCCATCATAAATTTTCCTTTCACAATAAACAATGTGCAATCGAAAAGGTTTCCTGTTTCAAAATGGAATAGATGAAAGAAACTGTAACTCTACCATTAACAGAAAAAAAAAGTTTCTTAATGAAGATGAATTCTCAAAGACGAAAATGGAAACTCTCTCAAATACTGCTTCCTCACTTAAGGACTAATCTGGTTCTTTCCCCAGTAAATATTCTCAGCATCATACATTGTGGTTGTCATGAGTGGTCCATCAGAGACTTTTCTTAAATTACTTGCTTGTATTATTTTGTTATCCAACAGCAACACAACCTCACATAAGACAGAACAAACACATCCAAACTATTCTATGCCATGCACCAACAAAGAGCAGCCAACAGTAAAAACTTTGCATATCTGAGTCATATAGAGGAACTTTGGACCTTGAAGAGTAGGACAAAAGGTGAAAAAACAAGTCTTTGCTCTGAATCTAACTTTTCCAATCACACGGAATGGATGTAGGAAAAATGGTCAATCCGAATCAAAACATTGTTGCCATAACAATAATTATTATTAATTAATAGTACAAATAGAACTGGAGAAACCACATCCAGGGTGAACAGGGCTATGCACAGGCACAGGAAGACAGAACTTACCACTTTGTCCATGAGTTTCCAAGTTTTCTCCACAGTCCTGCGATCTGCTGCTGCTTGCTTAGGGGGCCCAACTGCATCTTGAATGGCATCAATAATACCCAAAATTCGTCCTTTTCGGGGGTTTCCTCCTCGACCACCAGGGTTTCTGCCGTTCATAGAATTTGCCATCTGGAATCTTAGTTCTTTGAAAGGCAGATTAAAGAAAAAGAAAAGTTAGTTGGTCATGAAAATATCTACGCCAAAGAAAACTGAACAAATTAACTTGTACCCACTACATCCTCCTCCATTGTTGAGCACAAAAGCCAGGGTCCCAGATTCAACTTTTCAATAGCATGTGAATTTGCACTCTCAATCTTTACACACACCAAACAGGTTTAGGAGCGATGACCTTTTGCTTTTGGATTTGCTTTTGGAACACTAAGAGTTAAAGATGCATCCTTCTCACATTTCACATAGAG
Organism: Ceratotherium simum simum; assembly: GCF_057802395.1. NCBI lineage: Eukaryota > Metazoa > Chordata > Mammalia > Perissodactyla > Rhinocerotidae > Ceratotherium > Ceratotherium simum. Next base: position 9,525,310 of record NC_141914.1, read on the forward strand.
AAGGCTTGATTAATACCCAACTCATAGCAAAAAAAAAAAAAAAAAAAAACCTCACAGGTTTCCTCCAACTAGATAAGAACACAATGTTCTCTCCCTCACTGCCTTAACTCCCAATTCAAAATACTAGAACTGAAGCCCTTAAAAAACAGATTGGGAGCCTCACTCAAAAACCGCACTTTCACTGTTAGATTTTGCCAAGTTACATAAACGTACAGCTTATTCTACACGAGCATAAGGGACACGTCTGTTGTCAACAAAGGCTTAGGACTTGGATTTTCCCCGCTGAAACCACCAAGTGCAGACACATGAAGAGGGACACGCGAACACACAGTTCTCGAAACCAACGCGCTGAGGAGTTATCCCCAAGTTACGAGTCCAATAACCCAACAAACCACCCGTTTTAAAGAGAGAGAGAAACTGACAAGAGCGAGCGGGCTCAGAAAGGAGCAGAGAGTTCACTTTTCTCGCTCCTGGCCTCTCGTCTCACCCAGGGCGGTGGGGTGGGGTGGGTGGTCCGAAGCTTTGTTTCGGGACGTCTGTGTCCCCTCCCTGCTCAGTCCCACCCCTGCCCCTCTCGGACCCCAGCCGGGGGAGGCGGCTGGACGAGAAAGGACAAAGTAGCCCCCGGCGCCGCCGGCGCCCGCAGCCCCGTCCGTCCCGGGCGCGCGGCACTGGGCTCCCGGTGGGCACCTCCCGGGCGTCTGCAACCCCAGCCGCCCGGCTCCCTCGCTCCCCTTCCTCCTCCCGGCCCTGGCCGGTTCCGGTCTTTAAATACCCCTCTTCAGCCGTGACGGCGGCGGCGGCGGCAGCTGGAAGCCGGGGCTGTCCCCTCTCGCTCCGTGGCCCGCGCCTGGATGCCCCGGCGCCCCTGGCCGGAAAGCAGCGTGGAGCCCCCCGGCGGCCCCTGCCCGCCCGACCCCCCGGCGCCGCGGCCGTGCAGACACGCGTGTGCGCGGGTCCCGCTCCACGCCCGAGCCCGGGGTGCGTGCGAGCCCGGGCAGGGAGTGTGGAGCCGCCGCGAAGCACGCTCCCCAAGGAGCGCCCCGGAGCGCAGGCCCCGGAGACGGGGAACGCAACAATTCAATTACCGTCAAGACCACTCCACGCCCGCGCTCCCCGCCCGCCCGACTCGGGGAGGCCGCGGGACGCCGCAGCGGCACCGGCTGGAGGAGGAGACCACTCGCTGGACACCCCACCCCTGGAGGATACACACACAGAGCCCGGCAGCGGGGCGGGGCCGGGGGCGGGGCCGCGCGCGGCCGGGCCAATCCCGCGCGCCCGGGCGCTGCCCGACGGCTGGCGGCGCCAATGGGCGGGAGGCGCCCGTCCTCCTCGCGCGGCCGCCCCGTCCACGTCTGCCACAGTACACAATGGCCCCGAAGGAAGGCCCTCTCGCCGCACGTCCCAAAGGGAAAGGGACGCGGAGGGGAGTAGGGGGGCTCGACTCACCCGAGAACGAGAGAGGAAAAGAGAAAGACAATGGAAGAGAGGATGCAAGGCACTAGGGAGGTGACCAATAAGGAGTGGGCGGGTGGGCGTGAGCGGTGGGAGCGGGAGCCGAAGCCGACTGGGGCCAAGAGGCGGGACTTCCTGCCTCGCTCGCCTTCCTCGTCTTTTGTTTCATAGCAACAGAGTAGTGAGTGGCTGAGGGTGTTACTTCTCTACTCTGGGCGGGTCCGAGGCTGAGGAATTTCGTCTCCCTAGGGCTGCCAAACTCTTCTGCCCAGGACAGCAGCCAAACAGGTCTACGGCGTTGCTGCTTCTTGGCTTTCAGAAAAAGAGCAAGAGTCACCAAGCTTCTAAGATGAAGCGTAAACCTCATGAAGAGTGGGGTTAAGACCTGATTACCAACCAAAGCTTCCTAAATTTCTGAGTGTTTCCCTTTGACTGTTAGTTCTAGAGGGATTGCAGATCAAACATCAGGCTGATGAAAAAGCAAATAGTTGACACCGCTGGCCAAATAGTCTCTGCTCATCATGCCAGGGCAGTGAAAGAACCAGACCTTGGGAATTGATAAAATATGCGTTGCACCTTGTTATTTAGTACAAGTTTCTGCATAAATGATTGAAGAAGAAACAGCTTTCATGTTTTGTCTGAGTCACGTTTACTCTATGTAGATTTCTCTCCGTCTTAAAAACATCCTTATTGTACCTGCCACTCTCCCACCATTTTAAATCTCTCTTTCTGTGGCTCCATCTGTATACTCTTAGAAAGGCCCACGTCTGGCTAGTCTTACAAGGAAAAAGCGACTGTGCTGGGACCATTCTTTCAACAAGATCATAGATTAAACAAAAGCCTTCTATTTCTTTCTATGTAACTTCAGTCCTTTCACAGGTGCTACTAACAATTGCTCTGGATTGTCATGCTTTGGAATTTTCTTTCCACTACAGCTGATGGTATTGAATACACTTTATACTTTGGGCTTTTCAGATGGTGTGATATATTGTGTCTTTAAAAAAAAAAATTATTTGTATTCTTTCTATAACCAATTAACCTGATAAAATGTTTCTCAATGGTTCTCACCACTTTCTAGCTAAATAACCATTTTAGTACTGTGATTATTACTGTCAAGGATCCTGTGTTGTTATAAGCATACTTTACTCTACAGCCCTAAGTTCAGATGGTTAAGATTTGCATTTGATTAAAACAGGCAAAACATGCTCTTTGCAACTAGTCAGATAAAATGTGGTTCAGGAAGTAATTTTGTTTCTTTGCCATTATTTCTATGCCAATAATTAAAGAGTAGTTCCTTGTTTTCACATTGTGTTTATCTACATAAGTTCTGGCCTCTGGGTATCTCCTCCACCCATGCATATCTCCTTTACTCATAGTAACAGTAGCTACATTTACTAAGGGGAGACTGTAAAAGGGAAAAGCTTGTTGGGTCACCTTTTAAATGAATCCAAAAAGAATATAAACTATATATAGAAAGTTTTTCAGCATGTAGGAAAACAGTGCCTTAAGGGTACTTTATAACTAAGTATATTACTCATTCATATCTGCATAAATGTAGAATAAGGAAAATATGTGTTATAGCATGTGGCATTCCTTTTTTATTAGTTTTGCAACTGAAAGACATGACTTAATGAGAAAGGGGCACTGCCTATGGTATCAAGCATATCATGTTGATACAGATTACAATTTGGGGGGATACATATATGTATATACACACATACATACACATACATATAATAGCAAGAAATTACAGCTTCATCCTCAACTAGCTATTTTATCAAAGCCATCTGAGTCCAAGTTAAGTTCTGGTGTAGCAGGGTTGCCATTTGAGCCCAAACTAGCATTCAGGGTTTGTTATATCTGATGAACTGATAAGGCAGTAGCCCTCCCTGCAAACTATTAGCATGAGGTGATGAACATGGGAGAATAAAGACCTGTTGGGATAAAACATCATACCCTAGGTGTCTCCAATGGAGACACAAGAGATAGAGCATAATAAAGGACTGCATACTGAGGGGCTGTAAATAAGAGTGCCAAGAAATGTTTCCATAGGAAACTTTGGGATACTCAGAACATAAGCAGTAGTATATCAAGGTGACAGAGTTGGCTAGAGAAATACACTGCTCATTTCTACATGGAATAAGTCAATCTCCCACCTGGCACCGTTGGACATGAATGCAGCATCCTTTGGCAGTGTGGTGCTCTGTAACCCAGAGAGAACCTGGATGTGGCGTCTTTACAGGTGAGGGGTGTTCTCCTGAAAGATCCTGACATGAGGCAGGATGGTGAGACTCCTATGTAAGGGTCTTGCAAGCACCATAGCAACCAGTAGGTGAGTAATATGAACAAACTGATCATAAGCACATGTGAGACCCTTCCCCCAGGATGCCCAGAAAAGATTGGGAGACTTTGAGGCAGGGGTACTGAGAAATTTTGTAATGGCAGTGATGAACCCCTGTAATTTGAGCATTAATATTTGACATTAATATTTATACTCATAGGTTGGTGCCATCTTGAAAAATGCAGATTATAGTCCTCTCTTTAAACACAAGAAAATTATTTTTTAAAGAAAAGAAAACTTTGGGGCAAATATTTAAACTTTTTTCATTCAGTTCAATTTTTCTTCTTTTCTTTTTTCTACTTTCTCCAAATTCACAAGTGACCCATGTGATATTGGACATGAGGAAATAACAAAGCCTTCCTGTAATTTATTTGACCCATAATAGCTACTCAAAAAAATACTTGTTGAATGAATGAATGGACTGTTTAAGGGTATTGCATAGGAAGTATAAGGCTATCCCTGTTTCTGTGCAATGGGGACTCCACTTTATGCACAATTCCAAGCAAGATGTCACTTTTCCTACAAGGTGGATTTACAATGCCCCTCCTAACACAGAAACAGGGAATGACACAACACAAAAAACTAATCTCCTGGAGAAAACATGGGTATAAATTCACCCATGAATAATAGTATTATTACCTAGTCATATTTGAGTTTAACAACTCATTCCTTGTTAAGAGGACTAGATTTCCATCTATCCTTAACAACACATACTAATAGCTAGCAGTGAGGGATGCTGAACTATGGATCCATCAGACTCTGAGTACTAGTTTGGCCTCAGCTGGAATTCTTGCTTAACAACAACAGCAACAACAAAAATAACAATGACTTAAACAAGATAGAACCTTATTTCTCTCATACTTACAAAAAGTCTGAAAGTAGGAATTATAGGTAGGAATGGTGGCTCCACAATTTCTCAGGAATCCAAGATTGTTTCTTTCTTCTGTATCATCCCAGCACCTGGCTTCCCACCCTCAGAGTAACCTTATGTTACAAGATGGCTGTTGGTGCTCCAGCTATCACTGCTGATCTTCAGGCTAAAAACTAAGAGGAAAGGTGGAAGGGTATATCGAACTTCCAGCTGAATCAATTCCCTTTCAGCAATTTTCAGAGCATTCCCACAAATATTTCACTTTAATAGCTCAAAGCCAGAACTCAGTCCTATGGCCAAATTTAGGTGCAAAAATGTCTGGAAAGCAATGTGCTTTTTGTTATAGGAAGTAATATAACCAGGTAAAAATTTGAGTTTTGTTTTGAAAGAGTAAGAGGTGAATAGATATTTGGCAAGAAACCATCAAATACTACCACAAAGATCTTGTTCTGAGAATTAAACTTATGATTAATCAGTTATTGAAGAAAAAAATAGAGATTCCAAGGCAGATGGTCTGAGATAATGAAAATTTGGGATACCCAGATTAAATCTAGAACATATATATATATAATCTGCAGGAGAGTTCTGGACCCAATCCCCCGTGGATACCAAGGGATGACTGTATGTATATTATATGTATCATATGTAATATGATATGTATATCATATGTAAATTTATGTATGTTATATATAAACATATATAAAACATACATATGTTATAATGTTATCAATTCCTTAGCAGAAACTAGTGTCTGCTTTTCTGGACACAAATATCCTTTTTTTTTTTTTTTAATTTTTTGTTTATTGTAGTAACATTGGTTTACAACATTGTATAAATTTCAGGTGTACATCATTATACTTCTATTTCTGCATAGATTACATCATGTTCACCACCCAAATACTAATTACAACCCATCACCACACACATGTGCTGAATTATCCCTTTCGCCCTCCTCCCTCCCTTCTTCCCCTCTGGTAACCACCAATCCAATCTCTGTCTCTATGTGTTTGTTTATTGTTGTTATTATCTACTACTTAATGAAGGAAATCATACGGTATTTGACCTTCTCCCTCTGACTTATTTCCCTTTGCATAATACCCTTTCATGTTGTCACAAATGGCTGGATTTCATCGTTTCTTATGGCTGAGTAGTATTCCATTGTGTATATATACCACATCTTCTTTATCCATTCGTCCCTTGATGGGCACTTAGGTTGCTTCCAAGTCTTGGCTATTGTGAATAACGCTGCAATGAACACAGGGGTGCATGTATCTTTACACATTGGTGTTTTCAAGTTCTTTGGATAAATACCCAGCAGTGGAATAGCAGGATCATATGGTAGTTCTATCCTTGATTTTTTGAGAAATCTCCATACTGTTTTCCATGGTGGCTGCACCAGTTTGCACTCCCACTAGCAGTGTATGAGAGTTCCCTTCTCTCCACATCCTCTCCAACACTTGTTGTTTCCTGTCTTGTTAATGATAGCCATTCTGACGGGCGTGAGGTGATATCTCATTGTAGTTTTGATTTGCATTTCCCTGATAGTTAATGATTTTGAACATCTTTTCATGTGTCTGTTGGCCATCTGTATATCTTCTTTGGAGAAATGTCTGTTCAGGTCTTTTGCCCATTTTTTAATTGGGTTGTTAGTTTTTTTGTTGTTGAGATGCATGAGTTCTTTATATATTTTGGAGGTTAACCCCTTATCAGAGGTATGGTTTGCAAAATCTTCTCCCAATTGTTAGGTTGTCTTTTCGTTTTGTTGATGGTTTCCTTTGCTGTGCAGAAGCTTTTTAGTTTGATGTAGTCCCATTTGTTTATTTTTTCTATTGTTTCTCTTGCGTGGTCAGACATGGTGCTTGAAAATATGTTGCTAAGACCGATGTCAAAGAGCGTACTGCCTATGTTTTCTTCTAGAAGTTTCATAGTTTCAGGTCTTACATTCAAGTCTTTAATCCATTTGGAGTTAATTTTTGTGTATGGTGTAAGGTAAGGGTCTACTTTCATTTTTTTGCATGTGGCTATCCAGTTTTCCCAACACCATGGACACAAATGTCCTTAAAGTTGACTATATATAAGTATATTTAGTAAATTATATACAATTCTCATTACAGCATGTGGGCTCAGTAATCCTCAACAATTCAGTATCACAGGTACAGAATGGGCAAAATTAAGTAAGCAACTTCCTTAATACATTTCCCCCTAAAGTTTATATAAGATTAAAATGACATATCTGAAGAGAAAAGTAACATCTTCAAAATTCCTTCTTTGTGATTTTCTTTCCCAGACAATTGATTCCCAGATCAGTTCTTTTCCAGAAAATGATTTATTTAGCAGTTGTTCTTTGTAGTAAAAAGAATTTATATCAAAGTGTTAAATACAGGTACTTCAAAACTTGGAATAAACCTACTACTTTGTCTCAGTTTTGTAGTTCTTCGTACTCCCATTGCATTCTTCATATTTCATAGTGCTGTTTCCATGTTCCCCCAACATGCCTTGATTCAGAAAAATATGGATAATTTTCTTTTCCCTAAAGAGTTTGTGTGAAGAATGTAAAATTTGATAGAATTTGTCACAATAATTTGCCTTCAGTCCCTATGCATTTGATTTATACCACATTAATACAAGATTGAATTTTATTTTTATCTTTCAGTTAAACAAAATATAACTTCGAAATTTCAAGGCTGAAGGGGATCTTGGTACTGATCACAGCACTCAGTCTGGAAGATCTGGAAATTGGCAAATTCATCCAGGGTGATTGGATCTTAAAAAATATAGATAATAAATCCAAATTCGCAGGAGATTAATGTGTAGTGTAAAAACTACATAATTGTGTGAGTAATATAACTGCTAATCAGACCAATATTAATATAGACTAGTTATATATTCACTTTTCTACTCAAGAAGCCAAATTAAGACCAGAAAGTTCCAAAATGAATGTATAAATCAGAAGTAAATTACCTACTGGAGTAACTTTAAAATGTCAATAGATATCTAATATATTCTAAATCTACAGAAAGTCTTCTCTATCGGTTTCCAAGTTCCTCATTCTCAATGTACAAACTTCATCCTTTTCTGTTTTAAATCTCTTGATTGTTTCAGGACAAAACCTCTCTTAGGCATTCATCTTCAGTTTATCAGCTCTGACTTCTAAGTGCTCATTCACTCATTTATTCAACAAACCTTTTTTGAGCATCTAATATGTGCCAAGTGCTATGCTAGACACCAGGGAATACAAAGATGATTAAGCACCAGGCATTTTGCAAAGAGAAAGCCGGCGCATAAAAAGACCATTATAAACTCAAGCAGTAAAAACAGTAATTTCTTTAGGCTGAGATCGCTATGAGAAACTGAGGAAAGGCATCTAACCCAAGCTTGGAAAAAGTGATAACACAGCCGAGACATGTAAGATAAACAGGATTAACAGTTAATCATGAAAGGGTCATTTCAGTCAGAGGAGACCTCATGAGCAAGGGCACAAAAGAAAGAAAACAATTATGTATGCACAGGGAGTAAATGGGTCCATTTTGTGGGAAGTGGAGAAAGGTAAATAAAAGGCAAAAAGTGGCAAGTGACGAGTAAATTAAAATAAGGCCTCAGATGCCCAATTAAAGAACTTGGATTTGATCTTTTTTTGGATGGGGAGCCACTGAAGGGTTTGAAGCCAGGGGAGAGTATATTGGATTAGAAGAGCAAGAGAGATGACACTGTAACATTTATATTTCAGGATGTCCACTGTGGTGCTCAGATTGATAACAGATTGGAGAGGGATGGGAATGAAGGCAGGGTGACCAGTTAGGACAGATGCAATAAAAGACGATGAGAACCTAAAATGGGGCAGTGGTAGTGAAGGTAAAAAACAAGTAATATATTTGAAAAATACTGAGAAGAGTGGTTTCCAATCCTCTCTGCCCTTTCCAATACAAATTTCCAGGCCCCACTCCCAGAGATGCTGCTTTGATTGATCTAGGATATTGTTAAAGCTCCCCAGGTGATCCTCAGTAGCAACTGAGGCTGAGAAACAGATTAGTGAATTTAGTAGTCACTGATAATTACAAGAATATGAAACATGCAGAAAATGGAGACGTCAAGAATTATGGCCAATATTCCAGTTTCCATGACTTGGTAAAAGATTGCCTCAACAACTAGCATAGAGAATATCAAAGGACACTCTATTTAGTGGAAAGGGAGAAAGAATTTGGCTTTGAAAACAAAAAATTTAAGGCACCTATGGAGTAAGCAGAAAGACATTTTAGTTGGGTGATTGGATACATACAATCATAGTTTTGGGAATATTCACAAGTGAGTAATACCTGAGAGTTATGAAGTCAGAAAGGGATATTATATAGGATAAGAAGAGCATTGAGTTGAGAGTTGAACCCTAAGAATCAACATTCAAAGAAAGGCAGAGAAAAAAGAAATCACAAAAAGAGAACAGAATAGAGGATTAAGGGGGAAAAAAAGACCCAACTGAATGTATATTCTGGAAACCAGGGGAGTACAGTATTTCCATGGAGCAAACAACAGTTTCAAATGCAGAAGAGGGGTCCAATTAAGAAAAAAAAAGATTGCAAAACATCTATTGGAGTTAACAATTCAGAGATCATTTGTGACCTTAGTAAGAACCATGTCAATTGAAGAATGAGTTGGAAAGAACAGGAGATGAAGAACTAGAGAGATTAGTCTTTAAGAAATCTGTATAAGGATGGAGAAGAGAATTTAGACAGTATCTGTAGATAAACACAGAATTAGGTGAGTTAGGAAAGGCAAATTTTTAGAATAAGGGAAATTTAAGCATGAGTGTCTGTGTTAAGAGAGAAATTAGAAAAAAAGAGATGAAAGAGCATCTAATCCTATGAGCACGGAAAAAAGGAGACTTCTGAGAATAAAAAGGGGGAGACGTGTAAATAAATTTCTAGAGGTGGTAAGAGGTTGAAGGCAATCGTGCTTAATGGCTTCCAACTCTACTTGAGGAAGTAATAGACAATTGTCTTCTCCAATTGAAGGAAACTTGAGTAGAGTGGTGAAGGTGTTGAGTTGAAGGAAAAGGGTAAGTAAGAGAAAGACTGAAAATCTATTCTTGAGGGCGCAGTGGAGTTTGGAGACCGTGAATTGGATAGTGATACCAACCTGGAAGAACTTGTAAATTTCTTGAGCAGGGTGTTGTGGAAGTAAGATAGGAGCTTCAAAATAGGTTTGTGCCTCAATTGAGCAGATGTTGCAGAAATACAAGAACAAAAGAAATCAAGGTTTTTGGTGAGAGAGTATTTCAGATGACAAACTATGGGGTTCAAGATGGGTCAGGAAGGAAGAGATGGTCCATACAAAAGAAAAGAGGGTTATCTTTTTAACATGGAGTGTTAATGTGCCTCAGCCTACTAGAAAAGCCATGTCGTAATAATCCAACCCCCGCAAGAAATTCTTCCACTTGGTAATATGTGTGTGCATGTGCATGTATAAAATTTTACATAGTTATGTATCATATTTTATATCGTTAAATATACTTTTATGTACAGTCTATGTGTAGTTAGATGTATTTAAATACTATATTTCTTTTAAAGCAAATTTTCTTTCCAGTAACTAACTTGAAATAGAAAATAAAATACTTTGTCATATTAATGAAATATTGATTTAAAATGTTCATGGTAATATATATTTTACAAAATAATGAAACATTCAAAAACAATACGATTAAATTCACTTTACTATTTGTAAAGGTATGGGTTGCCCCAGATTACAAAGGAAATTAAAAGACCCAAGGGGGTTATTTGCTTTTTATCCATTTGTATACTCTACCACTAACTTTGTATGTGCCTTTCATGGTAAGTGAAGCGGTAATTATCTAGAAAAGAAAGTGGCTTTATAAGATGACATGCAGAAACATAGGACACACCAAGGACAACTTTCTGGGCTACCATATGCCTAACTATGTGCCATAGTTGGCATTTAATTTCTTGATCTATGAGTAAAGGGTATATATTCATTAGTGGGATTCATTTCCATTATTAACTGGGCGCTGCATGTTGTACACACACACGCACACACGCACACACGCACCTTAAGCGGCCCATCTGACCAAGGCTGCTTTACTTAACCATTCTCAGGTTTCTAGAACTCAGCTGTCTGTGCTCTTTCATGTCAGAGCTTAGCCACGTTGTACACATTGTATTCAGGTTTTTCAGGCCAGCTCTTGTTGTCTCTCTTCCCCCTTCTCTCTCTCTTCCCCCGCCCCCCATCCCATCCAACTGCCTGGTTGAAAAATCATGACAAATTTTCTCACATAGTAGATATATGAGCTCAGTGTGTTACTTTTTCCAAATAGTTACATTTATTCCAGGATACTAGGATGTCTTCACAGCGTGGTGGTTTATGAAGTGTCAGGCCTGGTGATGATTTTGATTTTGTGGACTCCACCGCCAACCCCACCACATCAAACACCTCCCCAGAGGGAAGTCACTTGGTCACTTATATATTGTTGTTTTTTTCCTGTCACATCTTGTTTTTGTTTCGCTTGTCGACTAGAAGAAAGGGTCTATTTCCAATATTAAAAGGGAAGATTAAGAAGGCTTCATGTTGCTATTTAATCTTTGATATTAATGAAAAAACAGATGTGCTTTTAAAATATGATTTCACGACCAGCAAGCAAGGACGAGAGGCAGAGACCTCAGTCAGGAGATATGTGCAGATTATATTTTCTATAGTAATGAAAAGGAATATTCACATGAATAATACTTACCTATGAAATATAGATCAGAGGCTTTCTTACCAGCTACAGTTGCATCTAAATATGAAGAAAAATGAATTTGAAAATAAAAGGAGACATGCTGGAAGGCATCCTCTGGGAAGAGACTGAGGTGATGAACACAATTGATTTCCCAGTCTTCTTCCCCCATGCCTGCTCTCTAAATGACCTCTTTTCAATTTCCATCTTACTCTCACAGGTCACCAGAAGATTGCTCAGAAGGCAATCAAAATTGTGAACGTTGATTTTTTTTAATGTACATAAAAGGATAAATGAGGGGACTGTTTGAGTTGAATGTCAACAGTAGAGAGAGAGACCTAACTACCACTTGCTAAATTTAGTCACTTTGCTAAAGGAGCATTAGAAAAAAAGTTCATAAAAATTCTTGGGGGAAATAACCACTTCAATTCTTCCCAGTTGCTAAATCTCTTGACAGTCTTTTTCTTTTCCAGTTACAAATAAGTCTGCCAAAAGAAAAGAAAGAAAGTAAAACTATTCATAACCTACAAATCTCTTCTCTTTTTCTCATGTTCTTCCCTACTTGGATTTTAAAGCATTAAACAATTCTACTGTTGCATCAATGTATATAAAGAATAGCCAGAGAGGCTTTGCTCTGGGTCAGGTGCAAGGTAATTCTTGCATGAAATTAGCTATTTCTTGGCAGAGCTAAAAATAACAAACTCTTTGAGATGCTACCATGGCTCATCCAGCTTTGAAGCAAGTTTCTTTTCTTGCTTCAAATCTAAATTCTGATGTAGATAGCTTATCCTCTGCCTCTTAGCCATAAGGCACCTGATAGAAGCATTTCCTCCCACTGGTGGATATTGACAGAGAATTGCCACATGTTTTTTTAGAGTCTAATGTAGGAAATAAATGTTAGTGTGGAATTGAGATTACATATGCACAATTAAGCCATATTGTTGGTAGAATATGAACAGAATCACATTGTATATCTGGAGTTTCTCTCATACACACTGTAAATTGACTGCCACTAGTTTATTCAACAAGTATTTGATATAAATACATAATTACAGTGCCTACTATAAAAGTAAAAAAAGTGGATGTTTAGCTTGGGCAAAAGAGGTAAGGGATGCCCCATGGACAAAGTAAGCTAGACTTTTGAGGATGCTAAAGGGAGTTAAAGGTTGGGGAATGTAGGGTACAGAGGAAGCATGACAAATACTCAAGTCTCTATGCCCAAGGGAAAGGACAGTATCAGACCCTATGCCGGAAAGGTCACATTGAAAATGACAAAATTCAACAGATGATAAAAACCAAATTATAGGAAGTTTTCAATGATATAATTGGGAGTTTGTTCTAATTCTGTAGTCAAAAGGGAATTCTAAAGGTTATTGAAGAGGGTAAAGATAAAATAAAATCAGTATTTGAGGGACATTATTATTAGTGTAGTGGACTATCTGAGAAAATATGGAAATGAGGAGACGAGTAGCAAGGGCTCTTGGTAGGAGCCTGTTGACCTGTTTGGGTTTGAGCAGTTTAGGGTCTGGTATGATGTGGTATCTCTGGCAGTGGGAAGAAATTAAAAGGGTGGATGTTAGACACACTTTAAAGAAGAAGAATCATGATTTTGACTCTAATTGAATATGATTTTAAAAAGAAGCAAAAAATAACATATTTATCTTCACATATATGTATTTGATGAAAATAGAGAAGTCAAGAAGGGGAATAGACCTGGGCTTAGAATGAGCTCATTTTTATACACCTGGGCTAGAGGCTATATTAGGTCATAAAGAGGTCTTTTTCATGAAGGTTCATTGTCTTCTTCTATATCTTAATATCTGGCTAAATAATCATCAGTTTGATAGATGGAGAAACATGTTGGGATAGAGGAAATCTCTGGGCCAAGAAGAGCCAGTGCTTCAATTCCAAATACACGACCCCACTTGGTGATATGATAGCCTTTGGGTGGGCACACTAAGAGGGGATTCCATTCGCACTGAGGTGCTTCTAGATGTGAGAGGAAAGCTCTTCCTTACAACAGAACCAAAATCTATGTCCTCGGAGATACCTCAGTGACCTCAGTTCTGCCACTTGGGACCATAGAGAAAAACGCAATCTTCTTTTTGGTTGAAAGCTCTTCACAGTATATTAATATGACAACATATAGACCCCTGAACCTTCTATTCTTTAGGGTGAATGACCTTAGTTTCTTAAACTGGTCCTCAAGTTATTTGGTTTCTGTCCTTTTATCTTTTGGTGTTTCTTCTCTGGCCATACTTCAATTTATTTGTATCTCTTAAAATATGATGTTCACCTGTGGTAAATGATGGACTTTGGGTGATTATGATGTGTCAATGTAGGTTTATCAATGATAACAAATGTACCACTCTGGTAGGGGATGTTGGTAATGGAGGAGGCTATCCATGTGTGGGGGCAGGGGGTATATGGGTGATCTCTATACCTTCCTCTCAATCTTTTTGTGAAACTAAAACTGCTTTAAAAGGATAAAATCTTAAAAAAAAAGGATGTTCAGATATGAATACTGTTGCAGAAATAGTCTCATTACAGAGTATAGTTGAACTTGTTCGTTCTACAGACTGTAAGTTTAAGGCAGCCTTCTATACCATTAGTTGTGGTCTATCGGCTCATTTACTAAAGCTCGAGTATATTTCATCCAGAATGCTACTCAGCTATTTTTTACCTATCTTGTTGATTGCTTAAATAAAGTTATTAATTGTACCTTTCTCACCATCCATCAGTTAAAACATGTACATACACACGCACACACCCCCAAACTCTACTGATGGATGGGACAGTTTCCCACACAGCAGGCCCAAATCCAAGAAAGTTTTGCAAGTGTACTTTAAAGGACCTCTTTACCAGGGTCAAAGGAAGAGGCTTCAAATCTGCTTCAGATAACTTCTCTTACTGATTAAATTCCACAATTATGTAACACAAGACATCAGATGACATTTAGCTAATGCCTGAAATGGGTAAGCCTATTAGGAATGCCTCAACATTTTTCTTGAGGTATCATCAAATGTTAAGCTTTAATAAGAAATAGAAATTGAAGAGAAGAAAAAATTTTGTAATAACTTCATATATAACAGATAATTAAAGAGATGTGCTGAATCAGGATTTGAGGAGAATATTTTTATTCTGTATATTTTAGATTTGTGTTTCTTCATACATAGCGGCTTCTAATACATAATAATTAACTAGTTAAGGAACCTTATTACTGTGGAAACAAAAATGTTTACTAGAAGTCTGAAATGGAATGGGTGGGATTCATTCCAAAGAGGCCTTAATGATGCTTGTATCATAAAATCCACATTAAAAATAGAAAAGGAGTTAAGCAGAGTCATTAAAGCACAATGTGGGAAAACAAGCATTTAATAAACGCTAGCCTGTCCAAATAGTGAAGAAATTGGGGAGGGGTGCCGAGAGTGAAGGAAACTGCTTTACATCAGTGCAAATTTAATTACTAACCTGACATGTGAAAAAACAAAGGTGGATCAGATCAGGCCAGAAAAAGTGCAAATAGAACTTGGATTCATAACTTTTGATGGAACAAAAAAGATAGCAGTGGAGGGAACGAGGTACGCAGGGACTGAAGTTAACTGTAGAGGTTGGTGGTTCTTGGACGTCACCGGAGCCCACCCTGTTCACAGCCAGAAACCAGATTCATTTATAGTTTCTGATGTAAAGACATTGGAAGGTTGAGACTGCGGTAGGTAGAATCAGAAGATTAATAGGCCCTGGAGGTGGGCGCTAACAAATCAAGGTCTCATAGCGTGCCACAATTTCACTACCTCTGTCCTTTAGATCATCCCAGAAAACAGTGGATTGCTTTCCCTCTGGTAATAAAAAAGGAAGTAGTGTCTGTCATTTCAGAAGGGAAGACAATGGCACCAAGATGATGGCCACTATATTAACAGTTGGATACAGAAGTCAGGTTTTTCATTCTGATCCCAACGAAATGAGGAGTAGTTGAAAATCCTATTCCATTTCCCACACAGTGGAGGACCCATAGTTCTAATCATCTTCACTCACAAAATATATCAATACAGGCTTACAGAAGCAGAATTTTCAGGAGAAAAACTGGGTATAATAATAATGGTAACTGATTATAGCAATAGTCATAATAACTTGAAGTTATATTTTCTTTCATGAGTTTAAAAGTTTATTTGCAATTTAGGGATACAAAAGGCATTATACTAAACACTCCTGGTGAAGGCCCGTCAAGGGGCAGCAAGGGTAAGAAAGAAGATAAATGTGATAGCACTTTAAAGACTAGACAGAAAGTCAAATGAAACCATCTGGAGAACATTTCCTCGAAATATTTATTTGTCTATCCACCAAACTGTGAAAACAAAGAGGAGAGGGGAAAAAAGAGAGTGATCTTAAATTAAAAAAAAAACTACTAAATTATTCTTTTCTCAAAGTGTTGAAATTTGGAATAGAGCAACAATTTTGGTTGAAGCTATTTTTCTCATATAATTGAGTGTTTTTGAGTAGTAATGGGAAGAAAAGCTTTTAAAATCCTTTAATTTGTCTATGTTAAATAGCTAAGCTGATTGCTTCATTTCAAGATGTTATCATTAAACACTGACATTTCAATTTTTTTCAATGAATATTTATTGAGCATCTTTTATGTACAAATGAAGGTATGCTGGTATACAAAGTAAACAAGAAAAAGTATTGAACTAGAAATTTTTTGGTTTCAAGTGGGAAAAACCCAACTCAAAGCAGTTTAAGTACAAGAACAAGGGGTGGAGGTAAGTGGAGTGGTGCTTTTGGCTCAGGCCCAGCTGGGTTTCCAGGGGCTCAAACACCCATCTGTTGCCTCTGCTTTGGTCTTATTGTAAGCAGGCTCTCCCTAGGTGGTAGCAAGTTAGCCACTAGCAGTTCTAACCTTTCCTCATTCTCACAGCTTATTATCCCTCTGAAAAGGCTCTCTCTTTCCCAATAGTTGGAGGAAAACTCCCAGGGAAGGCTCTGATTTGCTTGGCTTGTACATTAATGCATCCCCAAAACAGTTACAGGAGCCAGAAGACTAAAGGGCTGAATTGGGGCTCTCACTCCAGCCAGACGGAGTGAGAATGGAGTGGGGAGGTCTAGATGCTGACTAGACAAAGACCACGTGCCCACCTCAGGTATCTCGTGGTTACAAGAGCTCTATATATAAGATGAGCACGATCTGAGTTTAGTCCTCACTCTACTGATTACTGCCTTCTAACTAGTCACCCAGTCACACTAACCTTCAGTCTCTTGTAAAGTGGAAACATGAATAGTTGGTCTCACAAGATGATGGAATGTTCTATTCATTGAATGACAATTCCAAGACAACTTTCCTAGCTTTATTTCTACTTTACCAGCCACTCCCTGTCTTCTGCTGCATCCTCCTCTTGTAGTTGATCTCTAAATGTGGAACTGACTAGTGCTCTATCCTATATCTACCTCCTGCCCTTCTCCATCTACAACATCTCTTTAAATGACCTCGTCCACTCTCATGGCCTTAAATTCCATCTGTATATCCATTCTGAATACCTATCTCCAACTCTCACCTCTCCCTGCAACATCAAACTCCTATTTCTAGATATGTATTTGATATTTCCACATGAATGTTTCATAGACCCAAAGCAGAGCTTCTGATATCATAGACTCTCAAGCCCACTTCCTCCCTTGTGCCCCCCATATTGTAAACAGCATTGCAACTCATGCAAATACCTAAGACAAAAATCTAGAAATTATTCTTGATGTTTCTGCATCCTTCAAATCCACATTATTGGCAAGTCACGTAAATTCTTTCAAAACATATCCCAAATTTATCCACTCTCTCTATTTCTAATATTAACAGCTCAGCCAAGAAACCATTGTCTCTTGGCTTGACTATGAGCATCCTAATTGATCTCTCTTGACTTCCTATATCCTATTCTCAGCAGAACAGCCAGAGTATCCTATTAAATTGTAACTTAGCTCACATCACACAAAATGCTCACATCTCACTAAGCTTCCCACCTTACTCAGAGTAAAAGCCCTCATCTCTAGTATTACCTATAAGGCCCTACTTGACCCAGCCCCCATTATCTTTCAGATCTCATCTCTGACCATTCCTGTCCCTCACCCATGCTAGCTCATTCTTGCCTTATGGGTTTTCTTCCAGCCTCTCCTTTTGCCTACTCTTCCCCTTCATCTCCTCAAGACCGATTCCTTCTAGTCAGCTATCAGTTTAAATGTCATCTGTGCAGAATGTTGTTGTCCAGGAAAAACTCTCCTGTTATTTCTCTACTATTCACTCAATACTGTTGCACTCTAATTGTATGGGAATTTTTCCCCACATCAAGCAATTTTCCAACCCTGAGGGACACCAACTGGGTCTCCTAAATTCAAGTCAGTTCTGACACTATATACCTGTAGTTAGCATCAGATCCCACAGGTTAGAGGCTCAGTCCCATAAGACTGTCCCACCTTGCCCCCACTTCAGATACCAGTCGCAATTCTAGATTGTCACCTGTGCTTCTGACTGACTGGCTAGAAATCAGAGGTTCCCACAATCCCCTCTTTGGGTTTGATTAATTAGCTAGAGCAGCTCACAGAACCCAGGAAAACAGTTTACTTACTAGATTACCCACTTATTAATACAAAGGATATTAAAGGATATGAATGAATAGTCAGGTACATAGGATGGGCGAGGTCAGGAAGGGTTCTGAGCACAAGAGCTTCTGTCCCTGGAGCTCTGGGTGTGCAAAACTTGTTCACCAACCTGTAGCTCTCTGAACTCCATCCTTTTTGGGTTTTTAATGGAGGCTTCATTACATAAGCGTGATTGATTATATCATTCGCCATTGGTGATTAAGTCACTCTCCAGCCCCTCTCCCCATCTTGGAGGTGAGAGGGAGTGTAGGTGGGGCTGAAAGTTCCAACCTTCTGATCACCTGGTTGGTTCCCCCTGGCAACCTGCCCCCATCAGCAGGGGCTTTCCAAACCTCTCCTCATTAACATAAATATGGTGCGGTTGAAAGGGACTTGTTATGAATGACAAAAGACACCTTGATTGCTCTTGTCACTTAGGAAATTCCAAGAGTTTTAGGAGCTGTGTGCCAGGATAGGGTGAAGACCAAATATGTATTTATTATAAATATTAATATCACAACTGTTCTCCAATTATTCAATCAAAAATGACCCTCCAATCTCACTCTATTGCAGGAGTCTGCAAATTTTTTTCTGTCCAGGAGCAGATAGGAAATATTTTAGGCTTTGCTGGCCGTATGTTCTCTGTTACAGCTGATTGACTGGTGTTGCAACAGGAAAGCTGCCATAGACAACATGTGAATTAATGAGTGTGACTGTGTTCCAATAAAACTTTATTTGCAAAGACAGGCCAACATAGTTTGCCATGCCTGCTCAATGACATCTGACTGTTTTAATTCTCTGCTTAACAGCATCTTATTTGTGCACTGTGTTTTGCCTCATTCACATTTAGACTTGGTGAGTACAGCAGCCACCTTGCCCGTCTCACTCATTGTTTTTTTCCTGACACCTAGTGATTGGAGCATAGAGGGAGCTCAGTAAACACTTATTGAATGAATGAATGGATGGATGAGTGAACGAATGAAATTGGTATGTAAAATTCAAAACACTACAGAAAAAACAAAATGCCACCTCAGAGTGTTTATCTAATTTTTCATTAGGACAAGAAAGATTAAGAAATTATTACTATAAATAAATGATTTTACTATTTAAAAGTTTCTATTTATTCTTTGGGTACAATTATACCATGTATTGACAGAAAGACAAAGGGAAATTTAAATCATGTTTCCACAGTATATATTTTACAAATTCTATTCATTTTTACTTTACATTAATGCATTTCTCTCTAGGCCAGTTGTTCTCAACCTGGGATGATTTTTGCCCCCCTTCTGGCAATGTCTGGAGATCGTTTTGATTATCACAACTTGGGGGAGGGGTATCACTGACATCTAGAGGACAGAAGCCAGGGATGTTGCTCAATGTCCTACAATGCACAGGACAAACCCCCACAACAAAGAATGATCTGCTCCAAAATGCAACAGTGCTGCGGTTAAGAAACCCTGCCTTAGGCTTATTTCCCAAGAAAATAGGTCTTTGCTTTTAGGGAAATTCTTATGGAATTTCAGAATGCTACCTAAATCCGTAGACCAGTTTTGAAAACTTGTGAGAACAGATTGTATTTCTTAGAAGCCACCACTTTCGTATGAGAAGGAAAGCAGTTCTGAAGGGTGTTTTCACTTGGGGAAAAACGAAAAACCTCACTGTCACATTCGTATTCCACGAACATTCAGCCAATCTGATAACCTCCTTAGAGGAGTCAGGCTTCAATTCAGACTGCTCTGCTCGCGGACTCACACAAGGTTAAGTGCCTACCACATTTCATGATATTCATTGGCCAAATGACAACAATGACAGTAAATCTGAGCTGACATCCTATGGCAGCAACAAAACAGGAAAGGAAGGAAGGAGCATTCCAAGGGCAAGAACAACGCAGCAAGTATCCTTTTATAGTTTTCAAGTAAGCCCTAACTTTGTTGTCCCAGGCTGACACTGGCCATTGTCGAGTTCATCTGGCCCTATGCCACAATATCTCAACAAGTTAAGCTCAGACAAACAATAGCTATGGTTTCTTGATACTTAATGCTGGAGATAATTTTTCACTTACTTCTAATTTTTTTTTTAGATCTCAATAGAATTATAACAAGAATCTGTTGGTCTAAATGCAGACCTGTTATTGACGAATATAAAGAGTAACTTTCATAACCACTTACTCGTACTTACCTAACCTACCAAGGGAGCAGGGTGTGTGTGTGTGTGTGTGTGGTGGGGAAAGAGTATCCAGAAGACAACCAAAGGCAATGTTTGCACATTTTGATGCTCTTCCTATCATTAAATAAATAACGGGGATTCTACGTGAACAAGGTGGGCAATTATGCCTTCATGAAACTCTATGGTGGTTTCATTCCTCAGATTCTACTCTTATCTTTTTGATTACTTCTTCCCTGCCACTTTCCCAAGGACATCTTTCTTCTGTTTTCTCATGAGGATATTTCTTAAAGTTCTGTCTTTGGTCTCCCTCATCTCATTCTGTATTGTACTTTAGGATTTCTTCTACTCTAGTGGCTTCAACTATCGCTTCCCTGCCAGTGACTTTCAAGTCTTTACCTCCATTTTCACCTACCTCAGTCTTAATAGCTATGGATATATCTCTTTGGAAATCCTCTTGGTGCCTTAAACTGCCTATGTCTAAAACTCAGCTCATAGTTTCCTCTTCTTACGTGGACCTTTCCCACTGATCCCCATTTCATTCATCCTGTTGGGTAACACAGAAATATAGAAGTCAACCTGAAAGGGTTCTTAAACGTGTTCACTTCTTCCCTGTCTCCTACCACCACACTCGTCTATGTTACTACCCCATATTTTGATTATGGTACTTTCATACTTAAACATTTTCAATGTCATCTTATTGATCTTAGGATAAAAGACCCTCTAACATAAACTACAAGGATCTGCATGGTTTAACTCTTTCTTGCCCTTCATGTCCAAGATCATGCCTCCCATTCTGTCACTGTGTCTACTTCAGTGACGTGGCCATCCTTCCATTTCTCACACACGCCATCCTTCTGCTCTCCATAAGGTGCTGTAACAGTGATGGTGGTTGTGTTTACCACACTCCCACACCCACACCCACACTCACACACTGTGCTTTGGAAGGCACTTTGCTGCCCTCTTCTATCTGACTCCCAGGACCTGGCCTTCAGATTTCAGATGGAGTCATTTCAGTGGGAGAAGCGCTCCCCAGAAGCACTGACAGCACTCCTCTTACTGTGGCCCAAGTGTAGCTAGGCATCTCCCCTTCACAGTGCTTGTCACATTTGTTGCACTTTTAAGTTTATATACATCTGTATTAGCAAACAGCCCAGCTGTCTTCTCAGGAGGCTATAATCAATCTGTTTTTGCGCAGAGTTTTATCTCCAGCACTTAGCTTTGTTTCTGGCACATAATAGGATATCAATAAATATTTGTTAAAAGTATGAATAATAATTAAACTCATCATTTAAACACATCAATTAACCCCCAAATGCCTACATTCCAGAGTTCTCTAATTCTGTTGGTGTTACCATCATCTCCTATACCCCAGGCCCAAATTTTCAGACTTCCTTGGCTTTTCTCTTTCTCTCTTGATATCTACATCTAATTGTTTGCCACGTATCCTTGATTCTACCTCGAGAGCACACTTCCCATAAACTTTCTCAGAGTCATTACTTACTGCTCTTTCCTGGTGCAGGTCCACCCAATCCTGTCCCTGGGCTATTGCAAAATCACCCAACTGGGGTCTGCGTCTAATCTCTTCTTCCCTCAATCTTTCTTCTAGTCTTCCAAAAACACTGTTCATGTTGCTCCTATGATCAAAACGATTTTTGGATTCCCGACTGTCTATTCAATATGGTATCTTGCAGGCAGGTTCTCACTGATCTTGACTCAATGAACATTTTCTCAATTAACTCTACACCTTCTCTTTTTCACATCTTATATTCCAACCAAACTGAAATATTCTGTGTGCCCAGTACGTGCCTTGCGTTTACGACCCCCAGGACTTTGTAATACTTTCCCCCTTTTAGCTTCTTGTCCTTCAAGCACAAATTCTACTTTCTTTTTCTAGACTGTTGTTTTATATTCAGACTCTTTCTTATTTATCATTGTATAAGACTACAGGGATTAACACTGGGGCTTTGGACACAAAGGATGATCAATAGATATATTTAATGAATTTGCTCTATTTCTTCTCTTTTTTTCTATGTAGCTTTAGTCTATGAAGGGTAAATATTTTTTTATGTATTTTATATATTCTTTCAGAGTTTTTCCATATTTTTTTTGAAAAGGCAGCCAAAAAATAAGATTTTATGAGGTCTTCCTCCTTTGCCTTTTAAGAGTACTTCGTTTTTTTCAAAACTGACAAAGTGGTAAGAGCAGGATTTTAAAATTATGATCTAGGAACAATGAGCACAAACACTTGTTAAAAATTGTGCTTTTCTATACTTGAAGATGACATGCAATTCACAAACTGGTTAAAGACTGGGGAAAGATGAAGTTTATCTGAATTAATAATACATAGTGTAAGTACTAAAATAGTAGCCCTAGAAAACTTTAAGTTGGCTTTTACTGCAATAGTTATCTTTCATCTCAGGAAATATCTCAACTGTTTCTTGAGGTTAAACACGGGTGTTCTTGACACTTTAAGCTAAGACAACTTACCATAGTATTGATTGTAGTTATTTCCATAGTAGTCAACCTAGAAACTATAATTTTGAATTGCTAACACCACAGATGTTTTTTTCTTTTCTGCAAAAACACTAAAGTTTTTTAATAGTATTTTTAATAATTATATATGTACTCTACCAAGTGCTTTGCACATATTTTCTAGCAAGACTCTTCTATATTTTAAAGCAATTTTTATCTTCCATCTTAAATATTCTTTCTACATAAACCATGTTAAGTGTTGAGATTTTTTACTAAGCAGATATTCACCTATTTTTTTACCTTAAATGTCTTTTATATAGTTCACTGCTCCAAGCCATATATTCGCACACACACAGCTCAGTATGGTTAATAAAGTGCATACAGTATAAAATATTTATAGATTAAAATGAAAATATGCAAGTATATAGTATAAAGTTTAATTACCATCTTTAAAGAATCTTCCACGTAAAAATCATGGTGGTAAAACCACAAACCAAACACTGCATGGAAATCTTTCCTTTTAAATTTCAAGGCTTTTCCAAACAGAATTTAAAGCCATTGAAGGCCTTTCTGAGGAGTAAACTTAATGTATGCTTGAAAGTGTCTAAAAATAAAATAATTCCAACTTTCACCATTTCAAAATTTAACTCTTGTGGTCATGAAACCTAGAGTGAACGTCATCTTTCAAAGTTGAGATGTGGTAGGGAAACATCTGTTAGGATGCCTTAGTATATGGCAAAAAGAAAGTTTATTTACTTAAAAGTCAAATTACAGCAAAGAAATCCTACTCTATTGAGTTTATTTTAACGTCAACTTAACGGTTATTTATTAATTTATTTTCACTTAGGTAAGGGTAATTTATGAAATAAAAAGCACTATTTAAAACGTTGATGATCAGTAAAATGTTGAGGAAAAAAACCTCTTATTTTAGTAACAGCCAAATTGAATGAATGAAATATCTCACTCAATAATGGTAGTCACAATTATTACCATTATCGTCACTTATGTATTTGGCAGCATTTTATAGTTTTTATATTTTGGTTTATAGAATTTATGGAAGTTATTTCATAGCATACAAATTTGTCTTGGGCGTGGTAGGTAATCAACATTTTGAACACTTATTATTTGCATTTTTTGAATATTTAATGGGTACCATGCACTATACAAAGTACTATACTTGTACTTTTTCAGATAATTCTTACAACAACCCTATGAGGTAGGTGCTATTATCCTGACTTAAAGGAACTGACGTTTAGAAAATTAAATAGTTTGACCAAATCACCCAGTGAGTAAGCAGCAGAATCTAGATTCAAACTCAGGCCTTTCTGATTCCAGAGCCCATGCATCGAACTCCGTCACAATACTGCCTCCCCTAAACTGGGCTTTCCTAAGACACAACATTTAATCCCAACAACAATGACAAGAAGTAGAAAATATTATCAATATATTAAAAATCAAAATTGGGCCTCAGATAAATAAATTAGCTTGCAAGTGTTATAGCTGAAGATGTAAACTGAGGTTTGTCCAAATTTAGAGCCCATCCTGTTTTCACTATCCCAGTCCAATTGGACTTTCAGCAGGGATGGAAATGATCTCTCTTGGCTGTTCAGCAAAGTAGCCACTAGCTACATGTACCTATTGAACACTTGAAAGGTGGTTAGTGCTACTGAGGAACTGCTTTTTAAATTTTACTTAATATAATTTATTTTTTTTGACCCACTTCACCCATTTCTCCTACTTCCCACACCCTGCCTCTGGCAACTACCACTCTGTTCTCTGTATCTATGATATGACCTTTTTTTTTTTTTTGATAGATTCTATGTATAAGAGAGGTCATAAAGTATTTGTCTTTCTCTGTCTGATTTATTTCACTTAGCATAATGCCCTTGAGTTCCATCCACGTTGTTGCAAATGACAGATTTCTTTCTGTTTTTAGGGCTAAATAATATTCCATTGTATATATATACCACAATTTCTTTATCCATTCATCCATTGATGGATACTTAGATTGTGTCTGAGTCTTGGCTACTGTAAATAATGCTGCAATGAACATGGGGGTGCATATATCTTTTCAAGTTAATGTTTTTGTTTTCTTTGGCTAAATACCCAGAAGTGGAGTTGCTGGATCATATGGTAATTCTGTTTTTAATTTTTTGAGGAACCTCCATACTGTTTTCCATAATGGCTGCACCAATTTACATTCCCACCAACAGTGTACAAGGGTTCCCTTTTCTCCACTTCCTCACCAACATTTGTTATTTCTTGTCTTTTTGATAATAACCATTCTAACAGGTGTTAATTGATATCTCATTGTGGTGTTTCTTTTTTTTTTTGTGAGGAAGATCAGCCCTGAGCTAACATCCATGCCAATCCTCATCTTTATTTTTGCTGAGGAAGACTGGCCCTGGGCTAACATCCATGCCCATCTTCCTCTACTTTATATGGGATGCTGCCATAGCATGGCTTGCTGAGCAGTGCGTCTGTGCACGCCCGGGATCCAAACACTGGCCTCCAGCAGTGGAGTGCGTGCACTTAACCACTATGCCACGGGGCCAGCCCCTCATTGTGGTTTTTATTTGCATTTTTCTGATGATTATTGACCATATGACGTTGACCATATTTTCATTAATTTTAATCTTTTCATTAATTTTTCAAATTAATTAAATTTAATTAATTAAAATTCAAATTTAAATGCTATATATGGCTAATGGCTACCATATTGTACAGTGCAACTGCAATTAAACTCGATTATCCTGACTTCCTAAGCAATAAATAAAGAGAACAGTATGAAAAAATTTTAAATGAACTTAATTATTAAATGAACTCAATTTTAAATAAATTCCGTTTTTCCTCATTAGTTCATTCTTTAACTCAATATAAACTAGAATTTCCAAGTAAAGTCACCCAGGCATATCCAACGTAGAACTCAAAAAATTTTTCCTTCTCGATTCTTGCTCCAAGGTCACTTTTTTTTCTAGTTGCTTTATTCCTGTTTACTTTAACTTCTTTTCAAATTGCTTAAGAGTGAAAAAAAAATATTACACGTTTTAAATCATGTTGGAAAAATAATAGTATTTTACCGTGCATCTTTGGTAGTATCTTCCTTCATTTTTCTACATCTAGAAAATGTGAACTCAGTCTTCAGGTTTCCTGCAGTAAATTGGTTTTGTATTTTACTGGTCATGCTGTGGCATTCACAGATCAGTAAATCCCAATTTAGAGGAATAGGAGTCAGAGATGAGGCAGTTAAGTCAAAAGGGGATTGAGTTTAATGTCACAGTTCCTAGTTTGGGCAAACAACCCAAGGCACGAAGCTTTCAGTTTTTCACCCTTTCAGTAACATGGGAAAACAACCCAAAGGCTTACAAAATTAAATGCTCCCCCAGGCTAAGGCCTGAGACAAAAGTAATTGGCAGATGAGCTGCCTCAGTACCAGTTTAAGCTGCTTGTTTAAGATGGTGGGCTCTGAAGCAGTCCCTTGTCCTCCTACTGTACACCAAGATGTTATTTACGACTTAGAACTAGTCCTATGATCTGGCAGGATAATATCTGGACGTCTGAGAATCAGCAAATAGAACAACTTCTCTTTAGCTTATAGAATTGCTGCAAATCCTCCCTCTGCTACCTCCTTCTTTTCTTAGCTTACTCTACCTCTAGAATCCAGAGAGTACTCCCAAAGTCACCTGATTAGGAAAATGTATTGAATGTCAGCCATCGGAACATGGCAGGTTCTTCAAACATGTAGCCTAAGGTATATAACATACCAACCATTTCAATAAAAATTGAAAATACTATTCAAAGCAATAAAACTCATTTCAAGACTGACATAATAACCTATTCAGAAATCAAAATTAAGTTTTCATGAAATCTAAGTGCTGAGTTAAATTAGCTTTTTCACAAAAGTTTAGAAAATGGCAATAAAATGATTTCTGAAAGCCATATGATATATTAAAAGACAAATTTGCAATATATTTGCAAATATCTAGAAGATATCGAGACAATAAATTATTCTCACTCAGGAAGATTTTGCTGCATGCCTTTGTCTTAACTTTGAATATAAAGTTTAAGAAGAAATTGTCAAAATGTTAAATGTGGTTCTTGAAAAACAGAATACACCACTGCTAGTTGAACCCTTCTTTCCTAGGGAAATCAGATTTTTGTTTAAGTTAATGTGTCTAGCTAAAAACAGACTCCTTTGCAGCTAGAAGTGGCTATGTGATCCAGTCCTAGACAGTGAGATGTTGGAGAAGACCCTGGGGAAGGTGTTCCTTCCTGAATCAAAAGGCAAACTCATGTTAAGATAAAGCACTTTTCGCATTTGCATTTTTCACTGTGTTCTGCCTGGAACACAGATAGGAGGACTAGCGGTCTAAGATCAATCTTGCAATCACGAGGATAAAAGACTGTATTTCTACGATGATGGGGACAGAAAGGTAGCCTGAGGACTTGATGATGTCATGACGCTGCTACATCAGCCTGGACTGCTACCCTCAGACAAGTTGTTATGTGAGAAAAATGAACAACCTATCTGATTAAGCCCCTATAGGTTGTGTTCTCTGTGGAACATACACATTCTCTGAAAATTTTAAAAATGAGATTGGTTGTAAAAGAAGCATGAGGTGTTGCTTCATGATACATCCAATATTAATTTTCTTTTCTTTTATTTATTTATTTTTTTGGTGAGGAAGATTGGCCCTGAGCTAACATCTGTGCCAGTCTTCCTCTATTTTGTATGTGGGCTGTCGCCACAGCATGGCTTGATAAGCAGTGTGTAGGTCCGTGCCCAGGATGCGAACCTGTGAACCCCGGGCCACCGAAGCAGAGCACGTGAACTTAACCGCTACGCCACTGGGCTGGCCCCTTCTTTTATTTTTTAATAAAATCTTGATTCTTTGATCTATCTTTATATACTCATCCCATTTTGATATAATGTATAAGTGAAATTTACTATTTCTTATGAAAAATTAGAGTAGGACTCAATTTCTATAATAAGGAAGTCTTTTGTAGAAAATACTCTGGAGCACCCTGTGTGCCTGCTTCCTCGTGTGTAGAATAGGTACAAGAATATTTCTTGTTCCATGGGGTTTTTAAGTGGTATATATATGTTAAGATCATCAAACATGTCTGGCACAAAGTAAGTCAATATTAATAAAATATTGTTATTGTTGCTAGCGAGGTAGATAATGACGTGTTCACCAAAATTTGTGCTTTCCGTCTGCAGTGTTGAGTTTTGGCTGGAAGGTAGCTCCCCAGCTAGGGTCTACACTTTCTAGCTCTTCTCGCAGCTCAGTGGGCTGTGTGGCTAGTTCTTGCCCGTGGAATGTGAGTGCAGTGGCATATATCACTCCTAGGCCAAGGTATTTGCAAAGTAGGTGTGTTTCCCTATGCTCTTTTCTCCCCGTTTGCCAAGTATATATAGACGAACTCTGCCCTTACGAGGTGAAGAGACATCAAGTGGAAGAACCCTGGGGCCTTGAATCACCAGGTGGAGGCAAGTTGCCTATGTGGGAATGACAAATCCTAGAATCAGACCATTACAAGAGCAAGAAACACACTGCTACGATGTTAAGAGACTAAAACTCGGGAGTTAATTTGTTATTTGTTAGTCAGTTGTCAAATGTTTTAGGAAAGTGATTTAATAAAATTCCTGTTTACTACGTAGCTAAAAGTAAAATTCTGATTTTTCTGTGGATTGATTATGATATTCTGATCTTCATGTATTTTCTAATTAAATCTCAAAGACAAATTTTAACATCATTACATTATTTCTTCTGTAAGTTTTAAAGACGTTAATTTCTATAATGTTCCCTTATAAAACCCAATTAATTTTTGTGGATTTGAAATTTAATTATTGAAGCCAGAGAATGCATTACAGAAGCTATTATAATTCAAGATTTTTTTTTTTTGCAAATGAATGGTCATAAAAGAAATTTAACAATTTAAAAACTAATTAAAAGGAAGGATGTTCTAGTAATTGATGTTCTAGTAATTTTGCTGGTGAGCAAAATTCTGTTAATAGAAGTCGGACTATCTTTCAGTTGACATTTGCCTGAAATGATATTATCTGTGATTTTAGTTATGATATTATGACCAAAGCCAATAGCTATTTCTTTTATATAAATAATTAGAATTTTATTTTAAATCTTCTATAACTCAATTTTTAAAAGTAAAATGGGAACAATGTGAAAATTATGGTAGTACTGAAAATCTCAGTGACCTTAAAATTTTTTAATAAAAGTAGAGCAATATTTATTCTGATATATTTTATTCTATATTTAGATCCTTGAAGGCAAAGATCTATCTTATTATCTATCTGTCTATCCACATATGCATACAAATATGCTCACAGGTACAGTGTTTGGTCTTCCATCTAACCCCTCCTCGGAGCATGAGTATGGAACTTTTATAGTTTATTTGCTCAACTAAACCCCACTTATATACTCTCTCTTTTTTCAAAATGAGCCCTAGAGTCATCTATGACATTAACAGTATGTTTGGCTGTGTTCTGTGTTTATGACTGTGTATATACTACTGTGCATTTCTATATGGAAAAGGATAGATGAGGACTCCTATTCAGCACGCTTGGGGGCCCCACCTTCTTGGAGACACTTGTTATAGAGAAGCGAGAAAGTGCAGGTCTCTGCCTGCAAGTATCTTAAAGTATTAATTTTTTTTTTTGTAATGATAATTAGTGCTCTTCTTAAGGATGTAATGATATGTTTGGTTTTGGCATTAACGATTCTTTTAACATGGAGTTTCTCTGCCTTATTGTCTTGAAAAGAGTCAATGGCTAAGTTATGTTTACTCAAGGAAAGAGATTTGCAACCTGGCCAGTTGCTATGGGAACTACATTCTTTTGTTCACTAAATCAATCCATGCAAGAAAAGCATAGAAACTTTGTAAACAATTAAGGCAATATATACTTATTAAATACAATTTTGGAAAATATTAAATAGTATTAAAAACGTCACCCATAATTCTTTCACCAAACATAACTGTTAATATTTTGAGATGTTTCCCTCATACTTCACTGAACACATTTTTTGTTGTGATCATGGTATTTGAATCATTTCCACATTTTTGCATCATTGTTTCCAGTTAACATTATATCATACTTTTTAAATTAAAGTTATAGTTCAAAAAGAAACACACATATACCTGGTGTGTACAAGGCACATAGGATTATATCTTCTTTAAATGTCTTTTTGCCATCTTGCATGTTAATGCCTTTAAAACAGTCTGTGACAAAGTGCATTTATATTTCTTCTCCAACTGTTCTTTATAACACATTTTCTCTCAAAAATTATCTCATTCTCTGGTTCAAAATCCCTCTCACTCCATCACCACTTATCATATTGCCATATGTGGGCAGATCTACACAAGGCTTACTCATGGTTATGTGTCAGGCTAACTTCTAACACAAACATATTTTCGGCAAAATTATCTGTGGTGGTTATGCCACATCAATATTCCTCTCTGTTTGTTCACACATTCCTCTCTATGATTGTTCTTTCTCTTTTGGATCCAACTTTCATTCACTTACTCATCTGGCGAATATTTACAGAGCACTTTTACATGTCAAGCAACTTGCTAGACACTGGGCTATAAGGGTGAAAAGGACACAGTTTTTGACAGTCATTTTCAATATCATGTGATAAGTGCCGATTGGCATAAATAGAAGGTATTACGGCAGAAATAGTTAAGGTAGTCAGTACCGTCTTAGGGGATTGAGAACAGTTTTCTTGAGAACGTGGCCTTGTCAACTGGAATACTGCCGGTCCAGGATATGACTGATGGCCAGAAAAGGAAGATTTAGTTGTTACAAAGAATTTCCTCAAATATAAATTTGGTAACTCAGATAGATGCAGGAATGAGACATTCTGCAACGGGGATAATGCAAGGTGTTAGGAAAGGAGTAACCAAGCTCGAGTCAAAGATTAAGGCAGGGAAAGAGCTGGACAAACTCACTTAGCTACCGATACTGCCTCAGAAAACCGCCCCACGCGCAGGCCACACAACGCCTCGTGCCTAATGGACACAGCAAGCTCTCATGAACATAATGTGATCATTGATATCAAGTGGTTTAGCTTAGTGGGTGGGATAGTAGAGCAGAGAATTCTAGATGAAGTGCTAGACATTATGAGAACTTCCTATATGTAGGAGAACTGTGGACAGGAAAATGGAGGCAGGATCCAGACTTGGGAAAGAGCCACAGCCCTCAGTTTTTAATTTAGTAGGCTTCACTGCCAGATAGGAAAGCACTGGAGTCTAGAACAATTAACATACAGTAGACTCTTAGCGGAGCAAACTCAGGCTAAGTCTTGTCTGATAGCCTGGATCAACATGGAGTATATGGAAGGCTGTATTATTGGGAAGGGGACACGTTTCAGGCACCAGCTACACTGAATCCACGATCTGATTAGGGATATTCTTTCCTTCCAAAATGAAGTTTGATTGCAGATACACTAAGCTCATTTTCTCTGTCTGTATTCCTTCAAAGCAGAGTGCCACACTGTCAAGTTTTAGTAATATTTTCAGTAAAATGCTGTTAAATGATTAACTTTCTGAGAGTCAAGAGGGAAACTTCAAGTAGATAAGTATTGTCAGAGAAACACACAGTCCCACAAAGATCCCCAGTTTTATTAAATTAGAGGAGTGGGCTGGCTCCTACTCCAAGCTGCCCTATAGGAGCCAGGGTCTTTGGAAGGAAGTGGCCGGGGACTCTACACTCTGCTGTTTACACTGGTTTGTGAGCTCTGAGAGTAGGTGTTGACTTTGCAGATTCATGACATACAAGCATAGGAAATGAGTAAACTTTTGAGATCAATTGTCTCCCTAAGTTCCATTATGGTAAATAATTTTTGCTGATGGTCTTCAAAAAAGAATCTGAGAAGGACACAAGAAATTCCCACAGAGTATTTATCTCAGGAATTCACTTCCTGACTCAAGAATCCCAGTCTATTAAGCAACAGGCAGAAGCCTACGGATGGTATCTATGACTTCTGTGAGCAATCAGATGCACGAACTTCCTTTGACCAACAATTTTCCTTGACCTTGCAATCCTCTTAAAGTTCTTTATGTTATTATTAAGTTTTTAAAAACTAATTTTCTAATTAATATATATTCAATATAACACATTTTGAAGGTGCGGCTTAAGTGTATAGAGGGAGAAAATATCTATAATTACACTGACTTTTTCAATTTAACGTGTCAAAGATCTAAGTGTTTTGAGAGTCTGTATTCTTAAGATTAAAACTCCTCAAAGTGGAATGGAGTATCGGAGACCCCTACATTTATTTTTGGGATGGGAGGACTCTTTCACCTATAAAATTATTCAGAGAAGTGAAATGGAATTGAGACTGACTTGAACAGCAAGTGGATTTTCTACTCTTGAGCCTTCAAAGGCCAGTATAGTTTCTCACCAAACCTATATAAGGTTTAGGAAAAGCTGTTTCTAAAATTATGTCTCATTCATACAATGGAACACCATACTTACACTATGAAAAAGAAAAAAAGTAGTTCTTTATTTATTAATATGAAACAGTATTCAAGATATATTCATTGAAAATAAATTACAAAGCATGATAGGTTATGATGTGTTCATATTTGTGCTAAAAAGGAGATAGATTGGAGCTGGCCGGTGGCTTATTGGTTAAGTTTGCGTGCTCAGTTTTGGCGGCCTGTGGTTGACGGTTTTGGATCCCAGGTGCGGACCTCCACACTGCTCATCAAGCCATGTTGTGGTAATGTCCCACATACAAAAATAGAGGAAGTTTGGCACAGATGTTAGCACAGGGACAATCTTTCTCTGGCAAAAAGAGGAAGATCAGGGCCAGCCCCGTGGCTTGGCGGTTAAGTGCACGCACTCTGCTGTTGGCGGCCCCGGTTCGGATCCCGGGCACGCACCCACGCACCGCTTCTCCTGCCACGCTGAGGCCGTGTCCCACATACAGCAACTAGAAGGATGTGCAGCTATGACATGCAACTATCTACTGGGGCTTTGGGGGTGAAAAAATAAATAAATAAAATCTTTAAAAAAAAAAAAAAGAGGAAGATCAGTGACAGATGTTAGCTCAGTTTTTTTTCTTCACCAAAGGAAAAAAAAAGGAGATAGATAGATCTATGGATGGATAACATATATACTGTATATCCAGAGGATTTTTGCAGTAGAATATACAAAAAACTATTAATTGATAATAGTAGTTCCTTATCAATAGGTTGGGAGAGGGGAAGATAGGGAGGCTGCAGAAGGTAAGTCCTGGGTTGCTGGGACAGGAGGAAGACTTATTTCTTATTTAATTGCCTTTCTTCTGTTGGATATTTTTACTTCATAAATGTATTGTTATTTTTATTAAAAATTAATATAATTCCATATGCCTTATGGAATAGTATATATGTTAATCTAAAACATACTCCTTTAGCAAATGATTGTTATGAGATACCCAAATAATTATTTAACATTGAACTTATAAATTAAGACTGTGTTACTTGCCCATTTCCAATATACCAAATATTTGTAAAAATTGGATCTATAGGAGACTACAATGCAGTCTTAGGGAATAACATAGTAAATTCTATCTATACTTTCAGGGCAAAAGTTTCTATAGTCTTAAAAATTATTATTTAGGAATTTAAAACTTTGCTAGAATTCTATACTATATAGCCTTCCTGTGTTTATTCTCCATTTCTTAGACTATTGGGCATTTAGATAAATTTCAATTCATCCCTCACTTGTGCTGTCAAAACAGAGGCCTCCTGGGACTATCATCCATTGCCGAA
Source organism: Ceratotherium simum simum (assembly GCF_057802395.1). Classification (NCBI taxonomy): domain Eukaryota; kingdom Metazoa; phylum Chordata; class Mammalia; order Perissodactyla; family Rhinocerotidae; genus Ceratotherium; species Ceratotherium simum. The sequence continues at coordinate 9,558,733 of NC_141914.1, forward strand.
TCTGAAAAAACTGTAAGATACAATCCTATTCCTTTTGGAAATGCAATATTTACTGTATGTGGATCGCTTCCCTACAGTAATTAATGACCTCGGCTACGTGATCAAGAGAGATGTAGAGCACATTCATTTGCTTATTTTTAATCCCCTGGAGAAAAATATAGCGTTTAAAGACCTCATCATTAGTCATATAGATAATTGCAATTTAATATTCTGAGTAATTCTCAGATAATTCTTGATGATAGCCCATGAAAGTAAGCTATTCATAAAATCTTAAGAGATTGGCCATTTTCTGGATTTATATATTTAAGAATACATTTCTCTTCTATTATTTAAAGTCTTCTTATTTTAGAGTCTGCAAAAAGGAGATGAATCTTAACTCAGGAAATTTCATCTCATTGTGGAAGATATGTTGAAGCGTCAAGAAACAATGTTTCATTGGAAACATTACCTGAGACTTGACAGAATAAAAATATCTCCTGGCACTGAGTAAGCAGATGAGAGGGAAGTGGAAGAGATTTGACTGATACGGTCTATCTTTCCACTAAGAATTTTTTCCTTTATTCTCTGACTCTACTTTTTAAATCTTATTTCTGATTGCCTAAGCAGACCCATCTGTCATGGGTCTTTAGTCTATGCCAAGGTGCCTCAACTTGGGCTAAAAAGTAAGTTGCATTATAGTAAGGTTATAGAAAATCATATACGTAACTAATTTGGAATCACACTCCTTGAAAACAAAAACAAAAGAGCATTTCACAGCAAATACACTTTATATGGCAATTCTATTTCTAAGGTAATTTTGTCAGTTTTTGAAAAATTGAATCTACTCCTATAGGACCTTTTACTAACTTTGAAAATATTCCAAAAGAATTGTAATCTGATTGGCCCATAGAAGTCTCAAGCTAAAAATGTCCAAAATCAAATTTAGTATTTCTCCCCACTCACTGTCCCATAAACTCCCTTTCCTGCTGTGTTTCTAATCTCAGCAAAGGGCTTCACCCTTCTCTACCCTTAATTACTCCATCTCCTCTACCTCATCCTGTTGAACTGACCTCCTAAACATTTCCTAGGTCCACCCCTTTCTTCTCTCCTTTAACCTCATCCTAGCTAAAGTTTCAATAATAGTTTATTCCCATGAATACTACAGCACTTTAATATAGTCGCCCTTCACGTCTTTAGTCTTTCCACTTAAGTCCATTCACCACACATTTTTTTAAGAAACAGATATGATCATGTTACTTCCTTCAAATGACTTCTTTATGAAGAGTTCAAGGCTCTTAATCAGCTGGCACTTGCCTAATTTTCCATGATCAAATTTTGTCCTGTTTTTCAGATGTGTTCTGAAGTTTCACACATAGTACACTCACGACCTCTGCTTTCCTGAATAAGACATTTTCTCTTATGATTTCATGGAGTTTAAAGTGTAGTTGGGCAAACAAGAGTCCTAGGAACAAACTTCTGAAAATATCCCCAGAAATAGACACGACAGTAAATAAAATTAAAAAAAATGTGTGGGAAAAATTGGGCTTACTCTCTAAACAAAACAAAGTATAAATATAAGAATTTTTTTTCCCCCAAAGATAGATATTAAGGAAATACTACCAAGAAATAAACCACGGTCTTGATAGAAGTTACTCTTCTTTTTGTGAAAGTAGGGAAAAATCATTAAAGAATAATATGGCTCCCTTTTTGTTATTGTCTTGACCTTGGCAGGGAAAGAGGGTCTAATAAGTAATTTGCATAAAAGTGTGAAGTGATGTCCTAGGAAGGAAGTGGCACAATGGTAGTGGGGGCAGATGAAGAAATCCACCTTTCCCGTGTCCCTTGAATTCCAGGCAAACCGCACTCATTACCTGAAGCTCCCTGAGGTAGTATTGCTTTCCACACCTTGGGCATGATGCTCTCTCTGCCTAGGATGCTTTCCCTTCTCTTGCCTCCAGTTTAACTCCAATTCATCTTTCCAATTTCTATTTCAGTGTCACCATCTCTGTGAAGCTTTCCCATCACTCTCCTCTGCTCTAACGCTTTCCTCTATATATGGAAGTTGTTTATTCAGTTGTTTATCTCCTCAAGTATATCATGCTTTCTTCAAGGGCACTATGGTGTCCCTAGTATCTGCCACAAAGTAAGGACTCTACATTTGCTGAGCAAATAAAGGAATGACTCTACCACAAGCTCTGAAGAAAGAAACAAATAGCAGCAATATTAAAATTGTTAGATAGAGTCTGGGTTTTATAATCACTAATTTGAAAAAATGAACCTTAATAAGTTCATAGTATAAATTCAGGTTAATCTGCTGAAAGTTATTAGTCTCATTACCATTGTGAGGGAAGCCACCCACTTCCTTTTCCCATGTTCTACTTTAGTTCATAAATAAGGAACTTCCATTCTCTCAAAAATATTACGACAAGACCATTTACCTTTCTCTGATCTCTCACTTGTTCCTTTTCTTGGAAAGAGGAATGATTTATACAATGGGTGAGATGGTGGAAGTCTGACTTACATGATCTATATCTCTTTTTTCTAGTGCTCCATGTCAATATGCTCAAGATTGCTCAGCATATGTGACCTTTCCTCTCGAGCTCTCTGTGTATAGCTTGATGCGAGGCAGCTAATAAAGTGTGTGCCACTCTGCAGACCCAACTTGCTCCAGTATAAGTCCCAGTGCCTAGACATGTGAAGAAACCCATTTTGTTTTCAGGGGCAAGAGAAGTTTTCTAATCGGGCTTCATCAAATATAAGTCAGTAATACATTTTATCTCTATCTGACCCTTCTGTTTATTTCTCATTAGGTACAGAATTCATCTGTTCGGAGTGAGAATACCACACTCAAAACCAAACAACGCTTAATAATCCTCACCAGTGCACATATTTATATGTGGTAAAGCAATCTTTTGGCTTCCCAGATGGCAGAGGCACTAAATGTTGGAACCAGAGTGTAACTAGGGGTTACTTTGATGAACTAGTGGCAGATATTCTATGGAAATAGGATAATTAGACTCTACTCCCAAGAAACCTATTCAACAAACAGAAATCAGAGCTGGTGAAATTTGGGCACAATTCTTCTGCCTCACCACCAGACCACTGGAAATCTCTTAGACATTCCAGCAAAGTTACTTTCTGTGGTTGATATTGCAATCCAGACTTGGCTCTTGCTTATATGATGGTTCAGTTGGCTCGTGCATTTTACTGCTAACGTTGGATTTTACTGATCTCTTCTTTCTCTGACCTACTTTCATATAGCATCTCCTTCCTCCACAAGGCCAGACACCTCCAAATACCAGGATAGTGAAAAAAGTCAGGATAATATCTCTTAATCTAAACATGATCTTCACTTCGTTTTTCTGATTTAGGACAAAGACAAGGACTTGGACATGGCTCATTTGTCTTTCTCCTCTATTCTAAGGAAGGGTTTTTCGGGCAGTTAGTTGGTTCCTGTCTCTTTATTACATGGTCAAAATCCTTCCCCTTCAAGAATGCAGGCTGTATAATTCAGACATGGGAAAATGCACCGTAGAGGAATATATCCAGGGAATAGGTAGTGCTAACATTTCCTGAAAAAGATGGGTGAAGATTAGCCAACAGCAGTTTTGAAAAGGAAACACTAGAAGAGATGGCTGTTAGTTTTATTATGAGGTGGGGGGTAAATTAGAAAGTATGAGGGAGATGTCTATGAGTGGACGTGCTTGTGCAGAACTCAACTTTTGCGTTTTCACTTTGGAAATTGAAAATATGCTATTTACCATAAAGCTTTAGTTTTTCTCTTTTGTTTAGTTATCATCTTAAATTGCACCAACATTTCAGTAAAGAAAATCATATATAGCTGCATGTACAGCATGATGGTCTTGGGGAGGCTAAAGGGATGAGCAGTAAAGAGGTAGGAAGATCTGATTTACCCGCCGAGAGAGTGCAGCCTCCCATGCAGAAAGTGGCCATCCTCTCAGGAAGAGTGTGACCTCAGTCCTTTCTATTTCGATCCTTGAGTTAGATGCAGCTTTTCTCTGAGGGACAGGGCATGATGCATCCTGTTTGTCTCATGGATAAAAAAAAAATGCAAGTCAGAAAGTCTAATGATGAATTCTAGAAAATAAAACTGTGGTTCATTTTTGGGTGAAATGTTGACTTGAATGAACAAGAAAACACAAGAAAAGCACAGTCTTCCTTCCCAATTGAGAGAGAGCTAAAGATAGTACAACATGGAATCACAGAATTTAGAGCCAGAGAAAGCATTAGAAATTATTCAGTCCTCACTCCTGGTCTTGAACCTGAGGTTTAAAGAGGTTAAAATCTTGTCCCAAGACCACCCAGTGTGTGATGGGCAGTAGGGATGTGGTGAAGCCTGGAAGCCAAGACCCCTGTCTATAATCTATGTCCCTTACATGCCATCCTGTACCTATTCTCAAATAGCCCCTATTAGCTGTGATGAAAACCAATCCATGTCTCAAATTAGCAAAGTCCAAGAATGATCAGTTTTCTAGTCAACTGCGCCTGATGAGCTCTATGACCTGGATTTCTCCTGCAATGTCTCAATTTTCCCTTGTCCAGTTATTTTTATGACCTATTTAATGTCATAAAATTATATGCTAAATTAAAAAGACTATAACTTGTAAGACTATATTATGAGGCTAATGTCATTGGTAAGGAATCTTAAGTAGACTACTCCTTTTTTAATTTCACAGATAGCTATAAGTTCTGCTTGGGGAAGCTAGTTTGAAGTAGATACAAAGAAATTAGCCATATAACAATTTATCTGTTTGGCAAACCCATTTTGTTAGTTCTTCAAAATGACTCCTGCTTTAGAAATGAACCCATGTCCAAAGCCAGTGTACAAACCTAATGGTCATTGCAATAATATTGCAAAATATCATCTGACCTGCCCAAATACATATTTTTAGACAGTTCTATAAATGGCTCCTTCCCATGGGATACATATTTCTATTCCTTTTTTGTGAATGAATGTGTTCCCTACTCCCGCACCCTCCATTTACAGGAAGAGGAAGAAACATTGGAATTACTAAATGGAGCATGACTTTTTTTCCAGACAGCAGGCCCAACCATGAGAATTAGAACGTCACTTGGCAACTGGATCCCTTTTCTATCCTCAGAGACGATGACCCCTTAGGAAAGAGCTTACCTCCGCACGCTTCCTGAAGCCTAATAAGGTCAGGAGTGTTTGCTGAGAAACATTTATTTCCCTCTGCCCAATTTAAAGGCATCAACCTTTTTCAGTGAGGTTTCAGTTCTACAAAATAATTCAGTAACCAGACTTTGGATCTAAAATTTGTCATATTAAAAACCACTAAAATCAGTTCGTTGTAATTTGCTCCTATTTAAAATAATTATCATGAGAGTATGGCTCTTGTCTTGTGTGTGTGTTTAAATCATCCTCTTTTTAATCCTTTTAATATTGTTTTATCTTAATTATATTAAGGTTAATCAAATGCATGGTTGTTTTTTAGCTTAACTGGCAAAAATGCAGAAGAAAAGTACAAATTTTAAAATGTAATCAATATTTAGAGTAAACTTTTACAGTAAAATGTTAAAGTCCTCTCATAAGTAAACTGTTATTTGCTTACGTGCTTTCAGAAATCCACCAGGAAACACTGTCCGTTAATCTGACTTGATGGTGTCTTTAGGATCCCTCCTGGTAACTCTGCCTGCCTAGTTCTTTCGTAATAAAAGCCAAATCCCACTACTAACTCTTGATAGCAGAAGAAAGTCAACTGGGGAGCAGAAAGGGAAAATAGGCATCCTAAAGATACTTTACTTGGAAAGACAAAAACCAATTAGCGGTTGATAAATATTGAGAGGTCTTCAGTGACTCAAGTCTCGGGTACTTAAGTGGTATACAGCAGAGGCAAGCTGCCAGAAAGCCAGTTGCTGGGAGGATGTGTTCAACTCCTATCATACGTCATGAAAGCCTTTGGAAACATTAAAACGTAAAAGTCACCACCCCACTTCCTTCTGAGAGAGATTCTAAATGCCACCGAAAGTTCAAGGGACTAAAAGTCTCTGATCTCTTAAAGATCTCCACTCTTGGAATAAGGATCCGGGACATTTTAAATGTTACCTGGTTAGACTGACAAAAATAATCCTTAAGTCTTAGAATGCTCTTGATCTTAAACTTTTGTCTTAAACTCTGTCAAGTTACAGAAAGTGTTATTATAAAACCATGTACCAACTAATTGCATCCTGACAAATAATAACAGTTGAACTTAATGACTGAAGCTTTGATAAAATTTAATTCATCTTCCCTACTTTTTTTTTGTTATTTTATTATATTTGACATATATTAATGAATTTATAGGTGGCTTTCCATTTTAAAGCAAAAGTTAAAATGGAATCTCAGAGTTTCTTTTTTGAGATATGTTAAGGCAAAAGGTAATTTCTATTTCTTTAGACAACACAGTATCTTAATTTTTTGAAATAATGTGAATCTGTGGTTACTGCCTGGTGTTGTTTTGCTGGTGCTGCTAGAGACAGTCTTACTGGAATGGGAATTGAAAGTTTGGATGACCTCACTCCAGCTGCTAAATTCAAGTAATAGAGTTTCATTGATTTGGCATCTCTTGACATCACTCAAAGTACATAATTTATCTTTAAATTCAGGTCCTGCCCCCATCGACCATTATTCATAAGGGGACTTTCTTGGCTAGTGAAGCCTTTGTTTTACAGGATAAGAGATATCCAAGGTTTTGTCATTGAAATGAACTGCCCAGTTTCTACCCATATTATCTCAGTAGCAGGATATTCTCCTACTGCACATCTAATATATATACAATATGTATAATCTTGGAGAGATTATTTGTAAATTGTTTTCCATGTTTCTGATTCTTTGCTTCTCCTTATTCTCTCTATAACAGTCTATATGCCATCAACCCGTAAAGCAGGGAAACTTAAGGAAGTTGAAAATAAAAATCAGAAATTTTATCTTGGGTAAGAAGTTGGGTACGAAAGAATCTATAATAGGCTAATAATAAACTTTTAGGTTATCTGTGTCTTTTTATCACATGTTATTTCACTTAAAACAGAATTTTATCGCTATCATAATTTTTTTCATTATCAAAAAAAGTTTATAATTTTTAATTATTTTATAGCATAATTTTATATCTCCAGATATTATGACAAGGAACTTTCCTGGAACAAAAGCATAAAGATTCAACATTAATTTATTAAAATTAACCTTTATGATCATTAGTGGGAGAGAGTCAAATAATGATAGCTCTCTCAAAAATACATAGTGGTAGCTGGGTTTAGAGTAAGATATTCATAAAGGAGTTTTTAGGTTAAATTTGGTACATGAGCATTTTTTTGGTAGAATACATTTACTTGTTCATTCACTTTTTACAAATATTTATTAAGGGTCTATTATGCATCATGTTAGGTAATGAAAAGCTATGGCCATTGCTCTCAAGTAGGACCTGATCCAATGAGGAGATAGGCACAGCAAAGTAAGCACAGTGATTGACTGCTTGTGAGTAGACTCTAACCTGGATTCAGGATCATGGGGAATAGAGGGGGGGATTCTTCCTACAGAAAGTTTCTTAATTGATGACTAGGTCAGATAAAGGTGGATAGGCATTTGAAACCAGAAATAGACAGTCAGCAAAGATAGAGAGGCTTAAAACAGGTGGTATCTAGGGAACTCCACTAATGTGGCTAAAGCATAAAGTAGAAGATCAATAGTGGCAATGGATGACTAGATGATGGATAGAAGCCAGATTGTGGAGGATGTTCTATGTCATGTTTGGGATCTTGGTTCTTTTTCTTATAAGCAATGGAGAGGCATAGAAGGATTATAAGCAGGAGTAGACAAATGGAGAATGAATTTGAGAGGGTTAGCTTGGAGACAATTGGGATGCTGCTAAAATAATCCATTTTAAAGATAATGCAGTAACAGTAGGAACAAAAAGCACTGGGTATATTTGAGAAATATTTTGGTGGTAAAATCAGTGGGATATTTATTGAATGGGAAAGGCAAGGGTGAAGGAATAATTAAGAATATATATTTATAGTGTGAGTGACTAGGTAGATGGTAAAGCCTCTAATTTGTATAAAAGATCCTAGAGAAGTAGGTTTAGAGAGGAAGAGGATGGGCCGATGTTGAGACATTTTAATTTTAGAGAGGGCTTCAGGCCACTCAAATGGAGGTATCTGGCAGATATTGGTGTATACAAGGTCAAAATTTAAAGGAGATTTTTAACCGGAAATATCAATTCAGAAATCATTTTTATATAGCTGGTAGTTAAAATAATAAGTGTAGGCTGAGAGGTCCCAGTGAAAGAGTATGGAATGAGACCGGTGCCCAACAACATAGCCTTTGGAAAGTTTTAACTGATCAGAGAAGAAAAAGTCCAGTAGGGAGACAGAATAGAATTGGCTACAAGGTATTAGGAAATTTAAACTGAAGAATAAAGTGTCAATAAAGCCTACGAAGTGGAAAGTTTTATGTGTTTCTATCTGTTTCTAGAGAGATGGGCAGAACAATGATCAATTTTGTTTGCAACAGAAAAGTCCAGAACAGTAAGGAATAATATTCACCTATAGATACCATGATAAGGAAGTCATTAGTATTTTAGTGAGAGATTTCCAGGGTTTTGATGGGGAAGAATCCTATTACTAGGCATTAGGAATGATTGCGTGGATGACAAAGTAGAGATAGAAATATAAACTAATCTTTTGAGAAGTTTGGATGAGAAAGGACTGAGAAAGGTTAGTGGTTCTTAGAAGAAACTGTTGCATTAAAGGGAAGTTTGTTTGTTTATAATGGGGAAGTCCTGAGCGTATTTACAGGCTCAGAGCTAGGAGCAAGTTGAGAAGCAGAGGTTGAAAACACAGAGGTAAGAGGTAAGATAATCCTTACTAGCAGAGCAAGGTTCCAGAGGAATCAGGACTTCACAGGCTTAGTGGTTTAAGCCATAGATGGGAAGCCATTAAATTCTTAGATACTGGGGAAAAGAAAATGAGCTTGAGTTTGTATATAAACAGATTTGTAGATTTGGAGCCTTGAAGTAGAGATAGATTGTATCTGAAGGCTTCAGTAGTATCAGTACCATTGGAGACAAGGTCTTCTGCTGGGAAAGAAGGTGGTGGGAGTTGATCAGGGAATTTAAGAAAAGAGTTTTGGATCTGGAATAATCATTGATGGAAGTAGAAGAAGGAATTGGCCAAGGACAAATAAACACGTTAACTATTGGTGCAGAGGAGCCAGCTGAGATTTGAAACTACTACAGATGATCACAATCTGCCTGGTTTGGTCATTTTCTGCACAGGTGCTCAGTGCCTAGGGTATAGAAGCATAGATGGCATATTTTAGCATTAACGCAAGTTTGGAGGTTTTTTGAGTGAAGGCAACAGAGAAAGAAGAATGTAAGGAAATAGAGGATGACCTAAGAGTCATTTAGATAATGAGATATAGAGTTGGAGATAAGCAAAGAAGTCAGAGATTATAGTAGAGATCTGATAGCTTGAAAGAAAACAGAGGGAAATAAGAAACTAGGGGAATGAAAATTGTTAAGGACAGATGGAAATAAAGAAAAGAGGGGCCTAAAATGACAGGAAGTGTGGCTAGGGATTAGAACTGAAGGGAAATTATTGAACAGACTGACTAAGATGTAATTCGGCCAAGACTGTAGTACTACCTAGAATTTATAATAATCTTCATGTCTCTAGGGTGCTTTGTTCTCATTAGTTACTTCTCACTTAATTTCCGTTCTATTAAAAAAAAAAGATTAAGTATTACTCTACAAATAAAAAGATTGAGGTAGTGTGTACTGCTAAGAGGCTACTGAAGATAACAGGGAGTTAGTAAAGAAGGAAAAATATAAATCGTGGTCTTTTTTGGGAAATTAGGTTAAAGGTGCCACTCAAACACTTGAATAAAGTCTTATAATTTTTTCTTCTTCATTTAAGACATGCATTTTTTTCACAAAACATTGCTGTAGAATTTTGTACATAACTAAGGAAGTTTGAAATAGTAGCACAGACAAAGATGTCCACATTCTGCTTGGTGAGGCATTCAGAAGAAATACCAGCACCAGCTCAATGTCAGGAAGAAAGAAAGAGAGAGAAAGAGAGAAAGGCAGAGTGAGAAATAAGAAACAAAGGCAATTTAATTGTCTAATGAAGTCTATCAAAATATAACAAAATAGGGAGTTGAGGTACACTGCAGGATTTCTTTTATATCACAGACCAAAACAGCTTAGAATTCTCGGCCTCTCTCTATCTTAATATCTTATAAATCCTCTTCTGTCTCTCTTCTCCCTCTCTCTGAACCTAAAACAAACAAACAAAAAAACTCTGCCCCCAAATCAAACTATACTGGCTAGCAGTACCTTTCTCTTCCTTCCCCACTCATTCACCTTCCATTCTCTTCTCTACGGGCAACCCTGAGCCTTCCCCTCCACTAACATCCATCTTATTGAATCACAGAGAAGCGAGGGAGAAAGTAGAGGAGCTGAAAAACCTAATAGTACATTAATATTTATTTTTCCTGTTGGCTAAACTGTTGCTAAGATATTACTAGGAACTAGAGATATGATATAACTAGTATATAGTTGTATCACTATATAGTTAGTACTAACTATATGTTAACTAACTATATAACTATATGATATAACTTAGATATCATATAACTGTGATATCCAAATGTTGCTATTCTGTGTTTGCAGACTCATCTAGGGAATAAAGTAGTAGATGAAGAGAAATGCTGTTACAGTCTTTTTTAAAGAAAGTCTTGTCTTTTTCTTTCACATCTGTGGTATCGTGTAGTAGTGGAAGATTGGGCTCCGAAGTCAGGCTGCTGGAGTTTAAATCCTGGCTCTTCCTCTTATGAGCTGTGTGCCTCTAAGCAAGTTATGTAGCCTCTCTCTACCTGCATTTCCTCCTCTATAACCTGAAGGAGATGATAATGGCGTGGAACTCACAGTTATTACGAGGATTAAAGGAGATAATGTTGATAATATACAGTAAGTCCTCAATAAATGTTAACCATTATTACTTTGACCACTAATACAGAGAAAAGAAGAAAAAGGAGGTCAGAGAGAAGAGAATTTAAACCTGTGTCAGTTTAGTTTAGGAACAGTGTGTAAAATAGGATGTTATTAGAATTTTCCCTATATTGAAGTAGTCAAAGCTAGGAGGTCAGCAAACCTTCAAAGGGTTTTGATGGCAGGTTTTCTGGAAACAAGATAGCTCTTTAGTGGTCCTAAGTAAGATTTAATTACACAACTGAATTCAGGGTGAAGTGAATTAGAAAGATGATTTCAATTAATAGATGACTCAATAGTTATGTACAGTATGGGAGTTAGACACTGATATGGAAAAATAAAAAGATTTTTGAGAAAGACATTAACAGGAATCTTAACCATTTATTACATTATAAGTCTTGTTTTATAAAGAATATTTGATTCAGCAAATGTTACTTATGTTTAGTTTCATCGAGTTTTCATGTAGTGGAGCACATGTGGTCCTACAGTGAATGTCAGAGCTAACCCACGCTTTACATTTGGATTGGGTGACTGCTATTCCTACTATCAACTGTTGGTAGTATAGCTATTTTAGATTTTTAAGTAGTAAATAAAATTCTCAAAATTTGAATTTGCAACCTAAAGCTATAGAACAGCACTAAATTTTATTTACATGACGAAACTCTCTTACAACTCTACGGCCAGTAACAAGCAAGAATTTCTACTTCTCTGAATTAATCCATTAATACTCCAGGCCATTTACTGCTTACCCTATAACATCTTGTATTATTCATAAATTTTCTTTGGTATATCCTCAACTGATATATAAGTTCCTTGAAAGTGGTATTATTTGACTCCGGGTGTGACCTAACATGCCACCTTATACCTCTGGCAGATTTGAATCATAAAGAAAACAAATAAACAAAAACCTTTACCTACAACTTTTATTTGTCTGCCTGTATACTCTCTGAGGATAGGGACTTCATCCCCATGGGTTCAGCTTTCAAGCCTGGTATAGTGCATACACAAAATAAATGTATGAGGGGCGTAGCAATAAATGATAACCATTGAAAGGTCATAATTTGAACAGAGTAGCCTTGGGCAAAATCAGGAAGTGGATGAAATTGGTCTTCGATATTTCCAGGCTCCACTTGTCATAGTCTCTCCCATTTCAGAGACATCTCTTTCCTCCCTTGAAAGTGAAATAAGGCGGCACAGACACTGAGAAAGTGGCTCCAGTGTCCAGTAAGTAAGTGTTCTTGGCCACCAGGCTGTCACACACTAGGAAAAGGAGAGGGGACAATCCCAGAGACGGGAGCCCTGGAGCCTCAGCATCTCTTGCTTGAGCCACGTAAGTGCAGGCACTTGCACAAGAGGAAACTTGGGTTTTTTTCTTTTCAGATCTGTTTCATTGAGGGGGGTTGCTCTGGATTTTGATTTCCAGAAGGGGTGGAAGAAAGGTATTTTTAAATTTTTTATTAAACAGGTAGAATGTCATAGAGTTCTAGGCCCTCCAGAATCTGCTAGGTCTGCTGCTTGAACTTCAGAAGGATGTGTGGTCAGTGTTGCAGCCAGCTTGTCCCTTTGGGAAATGGTGGATATTTGGAAACAAAAACGAGAAATTCTAGCACTTGAACTAATGAAGAAGCTATCATTCTCCCAGCCTTCACGGTCCAAGTCCAGCCACGCAGCCAAAACAGCATGGACTTTGGAATAAGGTGTGAATTCAAATTTGCCTTCAATTCTTGGTACATGTGTTAAATTTGGACAACTCTCAACCTCTCTGAACTTGAGTTTCAATGAGCACAATTCAGAGATAATAATACCTATCTCCTGAAGTTGTAAGAACTAAATGAGATAAAATGTGCAAAGTATTGAGACAGTGTCTAATGCAGCTGTAAAGCGCTTAATGCAGAAGAGGAACACAATGCCTGTTCACTTCTATAGCGGGCTCAGCTTGCACATGCTGAGCAGTACCAAATTCCCTTGGGGAGTTGCTTCTCTTGCCTTCCAACCTTCTAGAAACAGCCAACCACAGAGCCTGGGCCTCAGAGTGTAGGATGGAAACACGGTTGGGGCTAGGCCAGTCCTAGTATCCCACTTCCCTGCCATCATGATTATTCTGGAAAGACCAATCAGAGTTCTTCCCCAGCATGTTACCAGCTAGAGCTTGTGGGGCAGCATCTCTCTTCTCAAGCCGGCAGTACACAAAATCGGGGGCAACACAGAGGCAGGAAAGACGAAGAGAGAGTCCTAAGGTGGACTGAAGCTGGCTCTAATTTTAACCCAGGACTGCTTCCCCTCTGCCTTTCTTCCTTTCACGAGCTGGATTGCATTGGGTTCCTGGTATTTACATCCGAAAGTAAAGCTGACTCATACAGATTTCTCTCTTTTTCCTCCCAATCTGGAAGGCATATTCTATTTGCTTAAGGACCTGCCTATTTTGAATTGGAAATGCCTAAATAAAATCCTTCTGCTCCTTTTCCTTCACTTAAAACTGGTTATTGCCGATCCCTTTCCTCTTTACATCTGTGTTCCATGACCTAAGTGTTGGGAAACCAGATGCTTCACTTCTGTGACTCTACCAATGACTATGGAAAGAACAGCGACACCATAAGTCAATACGAAAACTGAGACTGGAAAAGATTGAATACAGCTATTAATACTTATGAAAATCTAATGAAAATCTCTTGGGAAAAATGCAAATTGGCAGATGTTGAGTTCAATATGGGGACAATATTTTCTCCATTTCCATATTTCTTGTTGAGCATATAACCACTGACATTGAAGACAGTTGAGCTATAGGACATAATTAAGGGTGTCAAACACAAAAAATATAAACATCAAAAGTATTTTCTGATATCTTTTTTAGGTAAAATTCATATAACATACTATTAATCATCTTAAAGTGAGTAATTCAGTGTCATTTAGTACATTCACAATGCTGTGTAACTATCATCTCTATTTAGTTTCAAAATATGTTCATTATTCCAAAAGGAAACATACTGCTTAAGCAGTTACTCCTGATATACTTTTAATATCATAGTCCTTATGAATTGAGACCACACTCTCAAAAATCAATGATAAGGCTTTATTTTTATTTTCAATGATTCATAAGATCCATCAGACATGAAAAAAAAATATTTCCCTTTCACTGTTTTTTTTTTTGTATTGATCCTAGTCTCTCATCCCAGAAGTCTGGAAATTATAGGTCTGGATCTTTTCAAAATACGTTAAACTGTAGAGGTGCATTTCATAAAATATTATCACAGAAATATGTGAAGAAATATTACACAAGCACTCATGGCACTTCCTTCCATTCATTAAGTGGAAAAAAAGTGTATTAATTCAAAGACAGTCACCATTATAACAAATGACCTGCTTGGCTCCTTGCCTCTTCCTCCAGCCTCACCGCACAATTACAGGCACTCGGCCTATACTTATTGGTTAGCTTGCTCCAGGCTCTGAACCCTATTCAGGGTGGGTGAGGCAAGGAGGAGGGTAATTCGAGTTCAGAAGTTCAACAAGCTGGCATCCTGAGTCCCAATCCCAGTTACAGAGGCTCTGTGTTATATTTCTCTATGTCCGAGTTCCTGCTTTGATAACCTGTCCCAGTTTCTCTAAGACAGGGATCTTGCATGTTCTCACTAGTCCTTGAAGCCAGGACCTCTGTATGACTTCCTGCTAGAGCTTGAAATCTTTGTGGAAATGGAAAGGGGCAAAGAAAGGAAGACATGTTCTATTTCTCTCTTCTCAGAAATCACGTCGTGGGCCGCCCCCCGTGGCGTAGCGGTTAAGTGCACGCGCTCCGCTGCTGGCGGCCCAGGTTCGACCCGGGCGCGCACGGACGCATCGCCTCTCCGGCCATGCTGTGGCCTGGTCCCACGTACAGCAACTAGAAGGATGTGCATCTATGACATACAACTATCTACTGGGGCCTTGGGGGGAAAAATAAATAAATAAAAAATTTAAAAAAATGTAATTAATTAAAAAAAAAAAGAAAGAAATCACGTCGCAAGTGGCTCATCTAGCAGCCTGGGGACTTGATTTTTAGTCCCTGAGCTGGGGTATGGCAGGGCATGAAAATGGAGCTTTCTGCATAGAAAAAGGCAAGAACTGGTAATGGGCTTCCCCAATTGTGAATGAGGACAGGAGAATTGTCCCCTGGCCCAAAGCTCTCTGTCCCAAAGCATGGAAAGAGTCATTCAAGAAAAATTGTTAACTCAGAACCTATGTTGCATACTAGTGAAAGGCATAAGCTAATTTAAAATCTTGTTTGGTACTGGTGATCTTTGTAAGCTCCTAGCAGAGGCGACTTTGTAGTGATGCCATAGAGGAGCTTTTGAGAACCATGCACAAGCATCTGTTAGAACATAACTCTCTCTGAAGATAAATGCACAGATAATAATTAGAAAACATATGAAGAAGTATGACCCCTCAAGTCCACAGATGAGACAAAGAGAGAAATCTGAAAGGGACTTTAAAATAAGTATGTTTAAATTCTTCTAAGAGATAGAGGAAGGACTAGAACTCACAAAATAAGAATGGGAATATGTACTTGAAAAAGAGTTACTTGGAAAACAGAAATTAAACCAAACTATTGAAATTAACATTATTATTATTATTGTTTAACTGATTAAAGCACAGGTTAGAACAGCTGAAGAGAACTACTGAACAGGAATATAAAGTTGAGGATGACTCAGATCAAATTGCCAAGATATAAGGAGATAGGAAGTATGAGAAAGAAAGAAGTAGAAGGTTGAATGGGAAGCTCCAGCATATGTCTGAGTTCCAGAAGAAGAGAATTGGGGAAAAGCAATATCTGAAAGTGCGTACTGAATGTAAAATGCATATCTCGATACATCGAAATGGACTTAAATAATAACACAGTCAAAGAGAAGGTCATAAAATCTATCAAGAGAACTCTCGCCTATTTCTTTTGGAACAAGTTGCTCAAGAGGAAGCAGAACTCAAAGACCCAAACTACTCTTCTGTCCTAGGTTAGAACATCCTGGAGGAAATTTCCTTCACCAGTTTATCTAGTCCCAGTTAGTTAAGCACCATCCTCATTTCATTTTATGGAGTAGAAAGGTCTTTTCTTTCTAAACTCCTCTTACTGCTTGATCTCATTCTTTCCATCTCTTAACCTCCGTTGGGAGAGGGCTTCATGGTGAAGTGGACCACTGGCGACGATGTCACAGGAGCACCCTGGCATGTGAGACACTTAAGAGTAATGGAGGTTGTGCACATGGTTGCCCATGTTCACCACCCTGGACTGATGGAGAGTGTGCACACAGACCGGGAGGGTCGTGTGTAGCTGCCCACACTCATCACGTGAAGAAGCCTTATAATCCAGGAAAGTCAGGCCATACCATTCCTTTGGTGACTGCCTTTCCAGAGACAAGCAGGAGTGAAGAGGAAGTTGGAACACAAGCCAGAAGACACAATATTATTGTACAGAAAAGGTAAATGGGGAGACTGGAAATATAAATGAAACAGAAGACTTTTGGAAGGAAACCTCTGCATCTACTTGCACAAACCTTGATTATGGTCATTTAATTGTGAGAGGAAAAAAGTGAAAGAATGGAATTCACTGATGCAGGGAGGGAAGAGGCTGTGTGTAATGCAAAGCACCACGGCATTCAAGACAGTTCACGAGAAGCTCTGAGAAGGCAGAGAGGCTCTGGCCTGAACAAATGAGAGGAGACTTCTGACAAGCCACGAAGCATTGTAAAAGCATCAGTGCTTAGGATAAAATAGATGTCACCACTTCAGTGGCATGATATGCAGTCATCTTCTTCAGAAGTTTGTTGAGGGTGTTGCCACAGCAAAGGGTAAACAAAGTGCATATGTGTGCTGATCAAAGCATGGATCTGAAGAGCATTCTCCCCTCCGCCTTTCCTGTAAGCAGACTTACAAAAATACCACCTGTGTCCTGACACCTCGGGTTTCTTTGAGCAAGATAACTGAAGCCTAGAAGCAGGCAATAATTCTATGGAAACTGTTTTATCTATTTTCTGGTTTTGGTAGGAACATTTGAAAGAGATTATTAAATGCTTAGCACATCTTAACAAAAATCTCCTCTCTGGGATTTTCTGTCTATCTGTCTGTCTGTCTATCTATCTATCTATCCTGCTTATTGATTTTTAACTCCTCTCATATTTCTGTGCTTCGGAATTTAGAATATTTAGAGTATTTTAATTTAAAAAAATTTGGTAAGATTATTATTTACTAAAGATATATATTATTAAATATTACATTCAACCATGTTAAATAGCCAATATTCAAATTGTTTTGGGTCTACAAAAGAAAAAAAAAGACAATTCTGTTAGATTCAACCTAAGTATAAAATATATAGAGTGAGTTTTCATGGGTCTCCAGTTCCTGCTTTGAAAGGAACTGGTAAAATCCTTGCCAATTAGAATGGAGAGAATAGCACTGATCCAGCTCCGAGTCTTCCTCTGGGCTTGTTCTCTTCACTTTGTATTACAGTGGTTGTTTTCTTTAAGAGCTGTATTGCTGAGTTTCTTGTTTTTCACTGACAGGTTTGCTTAAAGTTTGCTGGTGTGTTTGGCTCATTTTCTCCTCCCCCAACACATTTTCTCCTTCTCTACACCAGTGTCACCTCCCCTTCTCTCCACCCCTGACTCTTGCAAGTATCTATCGTTAGCCTGGTGTGTACCTGTCCGTACATTTCTCTATGCTCATATAATCATATTTAAATATATGTGCACGTACACACATAGGGTTTGCCCTTTGTCTTTCTTTAAAAAAATAAGGCGGTACGCTCCATACACTTCTCTGCATCCTCTTCATCTCATTTAAAAGCATATTGTGGAAGTCTCTTCAAAGCAGTTGGAAGAGTTTTAATTCACACTGCTTAATAGCCGTATAGTACCCCATAGTGTGGACGAAGTAAAGTTTACTCAGTGTGCCCTGTGCTGTGTTGGAGCCAGCTTGTGTTGGCTCATGAGAGCCAATGTGTTCCCAACTCTACATTCAGTAATATCACATTCAGAGCTTGAAATCCGCCATGGTGGGAATAGGAAAAACAGCAAAGGCAACAAATTGGGGCCTTTTATTTATTTATTTTTTCAGAGAACCAGCTTACTAGCACGCCATGGTCCATGCCACTGCTAGTGTGTGTGTGTGTTAATTTCCAGATTTATATTCCATGTGTGATGAATCCTTTGTGTATCTATCCTTACCTATGGTGCTTTTATTTCTATGAGACAAATCTCAGGAATTGGATTGTTGAAATTGGATTGTTGAAGGGCATGTACATTTTGAATTTCAGCAGATGTTGGGATTACTTTCCAAAATTGTGGCAGTGAGGTATTAGATTACCTCTCTCATTTCTGATTCCCTTCAATATTAGGTGTTATCTTTTTTACTTAATTCATGTTTTCCTGACATCCATGAAGACTGTGTTTTCATAGGTTTATCAGCCACTTGGATTTGCTCCTTTGTGCCTTGTCTATTCATTTCTTTTTCATTTGTGTCTTTCAGGTTCTTAAGTATTTTATAACCATTTTGCAAAATTTCTTTATGCATTACAGATATTTAGTCTTTTAGCTGTCATCTGCATTGCAATTTTTTCTAAATTGGTATTTATCTTTCAATCTTAACATATTTTTTCTTAAAAATATTTTTTATAACATCTGTACTTCTCTTCTTGGTTTGGGAAGATCTTTTCAATCTCCAGGTTGTAAATAGTCTCCTAAATTTTCTTTTATGATTTTTTTATCGGGTCTAAATTTGTTGGACATTTAAGTAGTTTCCATTTTGTTTGCTTTTATAAACAGCACTGTGTCCTTAAATAAGTCACAGTGCACATCTGTGATTATCAACTCCCAAACCATTAAAATGGCTAGTTACTAAACAACAACAACAAAAACCACCCTCAATCATAGCAACTTCTCAAGTTAATGTATTCAAATGTTTTTTAATAGCCTATTTTGATCAAGTCAATGCTAGGAGATGCTCTAGTCATTATTGCATAAGTAGAATACTCATGAAATTTCATGATACATAATTACCTCAAAAGGTTACACAGCCTATCCCTCCATAGCTATGTGTGTCTCCATCTAAATTGACAATTTAGTTTCATTACTTATAATCCTACATAAAAATAAAATAAATAAGTCTGCACTGCTGCAAAAGACGCTAAAGTAGTAAATTAAGAACAAAACTTGAAAATTTAGATTATTGTATTATTTCAAGGATTTAAAAAATTCAAACTTCACAGTGAATTAGGGCTAGATGGTGATGATGATGTTGAATATGATTATGATGATGGTGCTTTTGAAGAAGAAGAAAAAGAATAAGGAGGAGGAAGAGGAGTAGGTGGTAATAATTTTCATTACTGCTCAACTGTAGCCCATAGTGAACAATCATTACTAAATTTTCAGTAATACACATCATAGAAAATAATATTTCGTAATATTTTCTTTCCTAGTGTTGACCATCAGCAGCATACATGAAACATGCATATTTCTGGAAGAGGGAGCATTGCTTATCATACAGAGACCTTCTGTCTTACTTGATGACATAGTAGCCTATAGTATTCATAACACGACAGGTTTAATGCTGATTGTGAAGATAATCGTTTTCCACTGTAAAGTTGCTAGTTATAAATTTAAATGATGATATAAGTGATTAACACTTGTTAGCAGATGATGATGAACTTAATTGCAAATACATATAGTAAATATCTTTGGAAAACTTGTAAGAAATGTACTGTATCCTTTCAAATGATAATTTGATTTTTAGATGTGACTAATAATAGTGGCTGACATTTATTTTATGGCAGTATTCTAAGATCTTTTAATATGGTAATTAGTTTCATACTCCCAACAACTGGAGAGGCAGGCCCTATTTTTCTCATTTTATAGATGAAGAAACTGAGGCAGTGTTAAGTAAATGTCACATATTAGTAAGTCGTGTAGTGAAACCCAACCAACTCTATATTACCTCTCAAAAATACCAAACATAGCCCATTATCTAGGTTTTTCAATAACATACAAATTAAATCTTACTTTAATAAGGACTAGAATAAACTTCTAATAGTTCAGCTCAAAAAACATTAAAAAAATTCATAGTGGGTGTTTCTATGTACTTACTGTAATTATATTTGCAATCCAGGACTTCATCATTTGCATTTACCATTCAATAGAAGTTAATTTTCAAAGCACTGCTTAAAAGAATGGTCATTTAAAAATCTAACTTTGAAAAAAATAAAATATAATTGACAGAAATTTACTGTTCTAAACAGTACTAGCCTTGGGCAGTATCACAACACACTCTTAACTTAAGAAGTTAATTTAGGCTTTAAGGGAAAAATAAAATGACCATTGTTCATGATTATTAATTTGATTAAAAGTTTTGAGAAATTGGTTTCATCATGAGCCAGAGGACAAATTGGTTTATAGAAATATATTGGCTTCACTTAATATATAACAAATAAAACCATGTGGTTGGTTTTGTTTTTGTTTTTTCTAAACCACAATCTTTTAGAAGGCTCGAATTTATAGAGAAGCCCTGATCAGTAGCATGTGTTGAATTTACAAAGCAGGGCTTGGAAAATTCTAGTACATACACAAATTCTTTTATACGAAGCAGGATCTGTGTATACTTATCTTTGATATTATTTTCATGAAAAGACACAGAAGCATGCTTATATTAATCTTTTGTCCTCCAAGGTTGCTAAATGTTGGAAAAGAGACTATTATAGACTATTACAGAGGTAGAGAATACAAGAAAAGAGGAAACAATTTTACAGGTTCAGTATTTTAATAAAGAAAATGGTTCCTCAATGTCTATAGGATAAACTCTTAGCTTCTTACTGTACACGAAGCTTCTGGGACATGGGCCTTCTCTACACATCCTCCCTGTCTGCCGCCAGCTACTCCCCAATTGCAGGAATAATACACTTCAGTAAATAGTTCCTCGTACCTGTAATGTGCTTCATGGAAAGTCTGTATCTTTCACAAACTCCTGGTAAAATCGTGGTTTAAGGTCTGGTTCAAGAGGCTTCTTCTTTTAAAACTTTCTTTCAGTTGTTTAAGCAGGGTGGGTTTTTGTTTCTTGAGTCAGTTTTATAAAGTCTATGCCACTATTATTATATTTTTCACAGCCATTCTTAGTTATATATATATCTAAGTTATATATATATCTAACATATGTTAGAGATGACATATATCATATATCTTCTAGTTGATTGTGAATTTCTTGATGTCAAAACTATGTTTTACTTGTCCTTGATATCAAAACTAACTTTTCTTTGTCTTTGAGTCCTAAGTAGAACATATGAGACAAAGCAATTTGCCTTTGTTGAATGGGTTATTAAAGATATTTCCTTCAGAATTAGACTAATTAGGAAATTTTAGCCATCGATTTCGGGTCGTTCTCGGAGGAAATGTGATAGAGGAGAAAGACCACTGGGTCAGGGTCAGAAACCCTGGATTCTTGTCTTGGCTCTCCCTCTAACTCTCCGTGGCCTTGGGTATTGACATGAAATCTTCTTGAACCAAAATGAAGACATCTATAAAATAAGGATACAATTCGCAACTTTAAATGTATACAGTTCTTGGAGTCAATGAACAACAAAATAAATATAGGAATTAATTAATTCAATAATGACCAACCAGTTTCCTGGAAGGATTACTTGTGAATTAAAACTTAAAAAGCATGTAATAAGGATTTATACAATTTAAGAATTTTAAAAGTTTAAAGGAATTAAATGCTTTAAATGTTTACCATAATAATTACATATGAAATTTCTTAAAAATTTTCTCAATTTATGTATTCTCTTAAAAGTCTTATATCATGAAATGTCATAAATTCTGTTGTATTAGTCTCCTTCTTAGGTAAATTTTGATTGATATGAGTTGATAAGGCATAGTAATATAGGTTAAGACCCTTGACCTCAAATAAAGCACTTTGTATAAATATTTCTACTTACTGTTGATTTTAACAAGCTCCCTTAAATATAGCACTCGTCTTCTCTGCTTGTATTCTGAACTAATTGAGTTAGAGTAAGGCAGATAAGTAACAAAATATCAGTTTTATTACTACCAATAATAATTTTTTGACAATGTGGCTTTAGGTCTGTTAGGCAAGTAGATTCAGCTATTCAGAATTAGTCAAACATACCAACCAAGGTATAGACAATACTGGGAATCTGCAGGCCTCCTATTAAAGAGGAAGGGAGAAAGAAAGGTGAGCCATTTCATGCCCTGTTTCTCCTCCCAAAGACACAGCGCTTTTTATTCCACGGGGAAGAGTGAATAAGAGGGTGGAGAGAAGCCAAGAGTGTCATGTTCGCTGATACATCTTCACATGGAAGAAAATGTCAGTGGTTGGGAATGAGTGTTGGCCCAAACACCATCACCTATGATCACGAGGTATGTGCAGAAAGGGTTTGCAATAATTGTTGAAAGAGACGACTCCGAGAACTTTTAAAAATGCTTTACATGAAAATAGGGTACCGTGAAGTGTTTGGGACTGGATCAGAGCCATTAGAGGCAAGTTTTGGTTCGGCTGTTTCTGATACATTTTCTCTGTCTGTTGCTCTTCATTATGTTGCTTACCCCTCGCACAAAACCCTCTGAAGCTGCCTCAGCAGATGATACAGCAGCAGCAGCAGCGATGAAAACTTAGTGCTCATAAGCCATTGCCTCTAAACCCTTCTACCAGCCAATTTTCTTCAAAATTCTCCAATTTTCTGACTACATTCATGGGCAGCTTCTAGAGGAGAAGATGTAAGTAAGGATTTTCAAACCAGTGGCTCACAGATCAAATTCAGCTACTAAAGTATTTTTGTTCATTTGGATCTTTACTGTGTATTTTATGTTATATTATTCATTTACTTTTGGATCTTATGTACAGAAAGTTGGATAATCACACTTCTTAATCCATAGCATGTTATTATATGATCATGTAGGACTCTTCTTGATTTTTTAAAAAAATTTCATATTTCCCTCTCATTTCTCATAGTCAGAGTTTTGTCCCCCATAATCAAAGCAGGACTCTAACCTGTTTGATTTATGTTAGTTAATGTACATTAAATCCTATAGAATATTTTGTGTTGTTTTTTATGTGAATGTATTTTTAATTTATATAAATGATATTATGCCATAAATCTCATTCTTTTTTTCCCTCAATTCTATGTTTTATAAATCCATGTCACTATGCGCCACAAACTATTTTTATAAAAGTTGAATCAGTTTCCAACATTTACAAATTAGAAGATTTTACGTACAAATGCAGATTGTTGGCTTCTCCTTTGAGTCAATTTCTGGATGGCAAACAATCATGGGAGCTGTGTTGACTGCTGCCTTTAGAAGGGGAATATGCTTTCTATTTTTCCATTAGGCCCCAGTCACTCATTACCTGTCTCCTGCAGGCACTTCAATTTGCAGCCCCTAGAAGCTATAGAACGTGAGCAGGCTCATGGGATATTGTGGCCTGTTCAAGTCTTATGCTTTCCTTCCCTTCTCCCCTTCCTCGTCCCTATCACTAATTCTCCAGTTTAACTCCTAACTACCAGTATCTTTCTCTTGGTTATTAACAACTTTTTCTCCAAGGACAAAAAGTGACTCCAATTCCTTTCCATTTTCACATTTGTATATAATTCAGTCCTTCCTTTTTACTAGGCCCTTCCACCATCTGCTATGTCAACACGTTTTCCTTTATCTTTATATTAACTCAGATGTGTGTACTTTGTCCTCATTTCTGAGAGGCGACTTCCCTCTGTAGATATCATTTCTCATATTTCCATCAGAGCCCTGTCTTTTCTCACTCTTCTCTACCCTCGCATAGTACTCCCTGTTCTATCGCTGCTTCTAAGACCGGAATCCTCTACACCCTAACACATATCTCCTCTTTTGAAGTACTACATATGTTCTGCTTTTACTATTCACTCATTCCTTCAGTCAGTCAGTCAACAAATATTTATTGAGCTACTACTAGGTGCTAGAAACACTATTCTAGTTTCTGGGAATACAGAAATAAATAAAAAACAAAACAAATAAAAATATCTTCTTATTTTCATCCTCATGACTTATAGAAGACATCAGTAGTCGAGAATTAGTGTTGGCCCAAACACCGTCACTTTCCCACACTCTTAAGTGGTTTTAACTCTTAAGTGGTTCAAAAATGAAAGCACTTATTGACTTTTATAATTTTCATCTAACACTTAAAAAAATGAGTTGAAAATACACTTAAGTCTCCACATTTATTAGAATCCTTAATTGGTTTGGAGAATGGTAGGTTTAGATTTAGTTCCGGGTGGATTTCACTCCAGTTTACTACTAAGCCAGCAAAAAGCAGTGGAAATAACATACTCAAACTAAGGATGGGTGTAGAAACTTCTCCCTAATGTCTCCTTATTTCTTCGTGCGGCCAGACTCTAAGTTTGGTGGTCATTGCAGCCAACATGTATTGAAGGATCTACCAGGTCAGAGCATCTAAGGACTTGGCCTGGTATACTTTCAAATATCAGGCTGGGGAAGGCAGTTCCTTGCTGTGGCCAGTTGTCTACCTTTCTGTTCTATTTCCAGTGTGTCACTAGACTCACAGGAGGCCTAGCGAGCAAGAAATTTCCAATCATCAGAGCCTTCCATTCTCTCTAGGTGAGAGGAAATTTGACTTGAAAGTGTTCGAGCTGAGAAGAGAAGGGCACTGAGAAGGATTTTGGAGAAGAGTGTATTAAATGGTAGCTCTCTTCCCTGAAGTGGGTAGAAAGAAACAGACATGAGAGTTCTCAGACAATTTGCTCTATGCATCTGGCAGTGCGGTCCCTGGCCTTAGCCATGGAAGACCGGAAGCAGAGTATTTTCCTTTAAAGCCCTTGGCATGAAATAATTTCCTTTCTTCATCTAACTCAAGATCTGGTTTGTAAAAGACCAAGGCAACTTTCAAGATAAAAATTTTTATATACTTATAGAAAAATTTTATACCTCATATAATTTTTACCTAATAATTTTATAGCTAATGAAAATTTTTAGATACCAATTTTAGGTTGGATTTTGATGATTTATTTCATTACTACTACAGCTTTAATTGACATGTTTTTGTAATACACATAATGTATTTCTGATATTTTAAAGTTAATTTGTTTTTTGTGAGCATTGCTTAAAGTAAAAAAGTCAATAAATCAATATAACAATACCACATGTCTACCAAATGTGTTTGTTTTCAGTTTGCAGTTGAATCATATTTATGTATTTTATTTATAAACATAAGGTTTTGTTCATGCTAGTTTCAAAGAGGGTGCATAAATGAAGTTGCCTTTTATTCAATGAAAGGATCTAATATTTATTGATGACCTACTATGTGTCAGACACTGTTTATTGTCTGTGAGGTTGATCATCCTCAGATCTAAAACAGAAATAAAAATCCCATCCTCGATTTAACTTGAATTAATTTAAATAGAATATATCTAGCAACATGTATAGTGTCTGACACATTGAAGTTAAATCGAGGCTGGGATTTTTATTTCTGTTTTAGATCTGAGGATGATCAACCTCACAGACAATAAACAATCTGAAGGAGATTATACAGATAGTATGTGGCAGAACTATAATTAAATAATCATATTAAGTAAAGCCCACACACACACACACACACACACACACTCACACACACACACACAGACACTTTGAAGACTAAGCCAACTAATCAGAACTTGGCAATGAACCGATCTGATTCCAGATTTCATACTTCCCACTTTAATAATGATAGTGTTACAAGAAACAGGCAATCTGCTTTGACTCTCTTCCCCGGGACTGGTGTGGCAGGGAGGGCTTAGCTGGTTTGATTTGAGGGCACAAGGAAGGAAGATTTACTCAGACCCAGACTAGCTCCTGTCCAAATCCCCATCTGAAATGCCACAATTTAAGCTATATTCCTTCAGGTCTTTCTGGAGGGCTTCTAGGTCTTTTCAAGTCCCTTAGTAAAGTATCAATATTCCTAGAGTATTATGCTCTGAATCAATGTCAATAAAACCTCCGGTGATTTGTTGATCCAAACCATTTCCAGTGGTGGCAGACAACAGAGAGCACAGTCCCCAATGATTAAGACAAAGGATGCAGTATAGGTTTTCTCATGGGAAGGCAAGCAATAGGTAATGCTGAGAGAGCCATACGATGGGTGCGAGGTAGCAAATAATAAACTACACTTGTTTACAGTTTTCTTATCTACTCAGTACATAGACAGGCATCAATTCTGACCTTTAGAAAAATATTAGTTTTTGACATGATATTGTCAATTTGTCATAGAAATCATTAAAGAAAGTAAACATTATACCCTACAATGTCTTAAGCTTGCTTTCTTTTTTTGTAATAAAGCATACCTGCTTCAGATGTGTCAGCTGTGTTTTCTTCTGGTAATGTGTGTTATCTCAAGGTCAAACGAATCCCAGCAGGGAGACTACAAATACACAGCATTATAAATGACCTCAGGAGGACAGAAAAGGGAATATTCATCAAGTTTAAGCACTCCAAGACAGCAGGGTACTATTTCCGGCTAGGTTGCGTGCGTGACGATTTTAATGGCGTGACTATTTGACAGCTCTTTCATTCCAGGAAAAAAAGTTGGACAAAGCGTCAGGGAGGTCATGAGTCACATCAAAATCTCAAAGGAGACATCAAACCCCGCAAGTACCCTCTTTAAAAAGATGGCCAGTGTCTCCAGTGGACAGGCATGTTACAGCATCTCATATTTGATTTTAAAGTGCTGTACCACTAGTCATTGAGCATCAGTAATTTCGATTGAATGACGCCTGTGAAGATTTGGAAAAAGAAAGACAAAACTAGAAAGACTGCTCAAAGCTTCCAGTTCATCAGAGGCAATAAAACAAAGAAGAATAATTATAGTTTTTATTTTTATTTCCTCACCACTAGGCAATACAATGATTGGTATCCTCTGTTGATAGCAAAATCCAAGTTCCAATTTATAATATTCATTCATCCATTTATTTCTTCAACAAGTGTTAAAAAAAAAAGCTCTGCTATATGCAAAGGACTGTCAAAGTCATTGGGGTTATAAAAATACCAGAAGACAGGAGAGATGAGATTGAAAGCCAAATAAGAAATGGAAAGTTTAGTGCCTGGAGAAGGAGGCAATGTGTAGATAGAGAGAAGGGAAGTAACTGAGTGTCAGGGGACAAGGTTGGAAACCAAGGAATAAACAGGTGGAATGGTGAGGTTCAGAGCTTCCTCCGTGAAAACTCAGCATCTGTCTGGTTCCACTTTTGAGGTCTTGCCTGCTGTGGCTGCTGGGCTTCCCTGCTTGTGGAGTTGTACAATATTCTGCACCCAGGCAGGATAAGTTAAAGTTTCTTGATTCCAGCTGTCACATATACACTCTGTGTGTTAAGTCTAGTAATCATCAAATGCTGATCAGACATACTGATCACTTTAATAACGTAAATTGGATCATATTAACACCCCTGCTGAAAAATGCTTCAAATGCTTCCCATTGCACTTGGAATGCAATTCAAAGTCTTCAGCATTGCCCAAAAGGCCTCTGTGATTGGGTCCCTGACTACCTCTCCAATCTCGTTCTCTATCACTCACCCTGACTGTCCATTCCCCACCTGCACTGGCCTCCCTTCAGAGCCTCCAACATGCCAAGGCCTCTGTGCTGTTCCCTTTGGCAAGGTGTCCCACTCCCACCGCTCTCCATCTGACTAAGCTCTATTATCTTTGTGATCTGAGTTCAAATGTCCCTTCCTTCAGAAAGCCTCTCTGACTCTCATGTCTAAAATAAATTACTAGTTCCTCCTTATTGCCTCTCATTGCACGCTGTTCTTTTTCTTTGTGGCACTTATTACACATTGAAATTGTATGATAGTATATGATGCAATTATATTGTATAATACCTAGAGTGTTTTAAGTTCCACGAAGACAGAGACCATGTTGTTTTTTATTTACAATACAATGCCTGACTTATAATAAGTACTAGACAAATGTTTGTGAAAAGAATGAATAAAGGACAATTATGTATAATCTTGAAGATTGTGGGTAATAATTATTACATGATCCATGCAGGACTTTGGAGTCAAGATATTATTTTGAGCTTAAGGTCTCTAGAGAAATAGAATAAATACAGCCCTTGGTGGAAAATGCCTGAGCTACATGACCTCCAACTGTCCTTGGCACATTTGTCACCTTAGGAGTGCAAGACAGCTGTGTCTAGTCCTGGCTGTGTGGCCCTGCACCTTT
Source organism: Ceratotherium simum simum (assembly GCF_057802395.1). Taxonomy (NCBI): domain Eukaryota; kingdom Metazoa; phylum Chordata; class Mammalia; order Perissodactyla; family Rhinocerotidae; genus Ceratotherium; species Ceratotherium simum. The sequence continues at coordinate 9,586,925 of NC_141914.1, forward strand.
ACTTCTTTGCATCTCAGTTTCCAAAAATGTTAAATGAGTGGTTGAATTGGATGGCCTTTGTGATTTCTGTATTAAAAATTAAAGAAAATCATATCTTTATGTAGGAATTTTAGAAAAAATTCCTATGAAGTGCTAAGAATTTTAATGGTTAGCAGCCTCTCACTGTGTTAAGTTGCTGGCATGACATCTGAAGGTTAAAGACTCAGGTCCACTTACTCACTTTTCACCCATTCCTTTCACCTGAAGAGTACGTCTGATTTCTCCAAGCAGAGACTAGAAACATGTATGGGCAAGTACTCAAAAAAAGCAAGCATTTAACTTTCTAAACACTCTTATCACTACAAGATCTAGGTTTGGCACAGAATCACAGAACTCTACACAACAGCTGCCTTCACTATCATGTGTGCAGATTGAATAAGAGATATCTCCTTTACAAGAGGCTATTTCAGAAAGTCAAACATACAGCTGTTCTATCTTCATATGTCACTGCCTTAAGAAAGTCATTTTATAGATTATTTTCGCCTTTTTCTTTTTTTGGTGTGTACTCACAAAGTACAAGTGGATAAAATTCCAAATATATAATCCCATACTTACCAAATGTGTTTGTTAATGCTACAGTAAGTCTTTTGACTCTAAAAGTACCAATCTGCCAAGGGACAGCGCCATCTTTTCTCCAAGTGCCAGTGTTGTAGAGAAGATACCAGATTGTTTGGCATGGTTATGCAACTACTGTTGATAAAGTTCAGTTCATAGCCAGGAAATCACAGCCTTTAACTAAGACTTCAAATAACTCACTTCACGAATGTGAGTCTGATACTGAATCCATTGCGGAGCTCACCTGTAATTTAACGTAAAGAAACTTTCTCAGTTGAAACACGACTTGCAGTGAGAACCACAAGATGTCACAGACTCGTTTTATAATCTAGGAGAGGGAATTTTATTCCTAGTTTTTCCTTTCTTGAGAAAGAGAGACAATCACATCAGATAACATGTCCTGGACTCAGATGTATTCATTGTATTTGTCAATTGATGGGATAAGCTCTGATCTGACAGATAGATACTTTATGAATATAGAGCTGAAAAAGTGTTATGGACATGCTAATGGCTGTCTAATGATTGGAGTGAGACAGTGTCACAAATTACTATATTAGTTAGGAGTTGAAATTGAATGAGAGCACGGGAGGTACAATGGGACCCCAGTAAGACCCATGACTTTGGCTTACACTGCTTTTCCTTTGGTCTAGAAAACCCTTTGCTCTTTCTCTTCCCAACACGAACACCAAACAGCAACATGAACATCATCTGCTCTATAAAGACTCTCTCAGCTTTGCCTCCCCCAGCAAATTGACCACTTGCACCTACTCTTTTTCCTGTGTTCCCTGTGTACCCAGCGCACATGCCTGTTAGAAACTTTAACTACTTTGTTTAATTGATTCCTTTTTGGCAGTAAGTTTCATGAAAGAAGTTATCATCTTATTCATTTTTGCTTATCTTTGCCTTATCTCACTACCAAATGCCAGGGCTAAAAAAGATGAATAAAATATAGGCCCTGCTTGCTAGGATTCTTCAGTGTGATCAGACCCCTAATAAATGTGCTAGCTTGACACCTGGTATTAATAGCTCTCCAAAGGTTAAAGACTATTTTCAGTGGAAAACTGGCCTTGGGCTCTAGGAAAAAATTAAAAAGTGAAATGAGTTTTGTTTGCCTTCTGCTTCCCATTCTATAGCTTCTTCCACTCCTCAGAGTCCCAGAGTCTTCATGTTGCCTTTAGGGATCAAAATCCTCACGTGACGTACCTAGACTGGATCTGCCCTTCCCAGAAAAGTCTCCTGTCCCCCCATTTTCTTTCTCATCCTCTTCTCACTCCAACCTCTCCCCAGTGAAGACTTCCTTTTGCAAACATTATGCTGGGTATTTTTTTGATGATCTGAACAAAGCAATGTATGTTACACAGCAAGGTATAAATTATTGATGCCTTACAGGGTGTCGATCAGAAGACCTTCTAATTAAGAGAATGTGTGAGCTCATAGGGAGATGTTATTCTTCACTTTGACCTTGAACTGCTAAACAAAAACCTATCTACTTCACCCTCGAATTTTGGTTCCAGGGTAGGGTAATGAATCCCTTGGATGAGATTCTCATCCCTCTTACGTCCAGTTTTCTGAAGGGGGAAGAAAATACTATCTGAGATTTGGCTAGACAAGGTGACCAGAGATGACAATTTAAAAATTAGTGTTGTCTATATTCTTTCTCACATCCTTGATATTTTTATGTATTCTAATGACCCTATTTATTTTTTTAATAAGCATGTTTAATTTATAAGTTTCATTAGAGTAGTTTGTGTGGGTTGCAAAGTATCTTGTGGATTAAATTGAAAATTTTAAGGACTAATTTACCTCCCTAGGCTACTTGTTTATTTTGGCCAATTCATGAAGTATACTTTCCACCAGGTGTGTAGAAGAGGAAAAAAGACTGATTTATTAAGGTGTTATGGACAGACAAGTAAAAAGATAGAAAAGTCATATGTCATCCGTATTTGAATTTTGATCTTAGGTTCCAGTGCAGTGACAGGCATTGGGTCAGTTACTCATGTGGGATTGTCATAATTTACTACTGCTGGATCCTCAAATAATTGGTAACTTGTTCCATGAAGTCATGAAGGCTTGGCTGCCTGCAGTACTATTTGACCAAACTAGTTGTGGTTCATAACCTTATAGTGGTTCCCCTTCTCCTCCATGTGTACCCTTTAATGCTCCCTGTGCTTCAGCCATCCTTAAATACCTGTCCATCAAAAGTAGATTTTCCCCCCTTAATCCAACGCCCCAGTTTTGTTCCTCCATTCCCTCCTAAGAGCCATTTCAAGAGATGCTTTTCTAAAATCATTATTGAAATCTACTATTTGTTCTCAGTCAGGAAGACAGACAAATATCAGAACAGTTTATACTGGATTGATTTGGGTTTCTTTTACTTAATATTATATCACACACATTTTCCTGTCGTATGTAATATTCCTGAAAATTGACGCCCTTGGTTGCCCAATATCCCATAGTATAAAATAGTATGCTTTATTTCACCAATCTCATAGTGTTGGACATTTAGTTTTTTCTAAACGTTCACTGTTACAACTAATGGTCAGCAAAAATTTAAATATTAAAACCCACTATCATCTGACTTTTGTTCCTTGCTAATTTTATTGATGACTTCAATGTAGTTTACTCACAAGGCACTAATTGGAACACTAATCAAAAATGACCTTGGTTAGGAGCTGGGGATACTCTTGTCCAATTATGAATTTGCCACCATCTTGGGAACTAAAAAGACATTCTGAAGCCAAAAGAAAATTGCTTTGATTTACTTAATCTTTTCAGTTCCCTTTACCAGCATTCTTATTGCCTTAACAGTGTTCATTCAAAGTTTCTCTTAGCAGACGGAAGTTGTGATAAACCTAGGAGCAAAGCTTTCATTTTAATTATCTGTGTGACTCCAAGAGAATATTGGGATGTCCACTACATATTAGTGAAAAACAAAGGAAAGATTAATCACAAATAGGAAAAAAATTGATAACCATACATAAGAAGGGAGTAAACCATTTGTCTCTGTGTATCCATTTATCAACATCATCTATTGCCTGACAGCTATTCAGAGAGGACTCTTCTCCCCTTGAAAAAGACCAGATGTTTTAACATACAAACTTCCAGAAGGTCAGAAAACACAGCATTTTTGTGGAGTACTGCTGTGCATAGGGCTACTTGTGCTGGAGCCACAGAGCCTACTTTTACGGACCCAAGGGGACTATGGGCCTTTTCTGCTGGATCAAGCTTCTGGTGTCACTTCCGCTATGTTTCTGGCTTGAGCAGACTCTGGAGCAGACTGCAGGCTGGAGCGTGTTGGCACGTGAACGCATCTCTACCATCTGTTTTGCTTCTTCCATTCATCAATTTCCTCCTCTTACAATCTAGCCGATCACTTGGCACTGTTATGAAAAATATGCACTCTGAGTATTTTGTCTTTAATTACTTTTATAGATCTTTTCAAAGGAAATTGTGCTGTAGTATGTGAGTAATGATAAAGCAAAATGTAATTGTGAAAAAAGCAGTAAATCATTAAAATTAAATATTTAAGCCTCATCTAATTAACAAGTCAATGGAAGTTGTGGTCTTGGCATCCTAATGAACAGTTAAGAAAAGGAAGCTGGGTATCTCTGTCTTTTTTTTTTGTTTGTTTGTGAGGAAGATCAGCCCTCAGCTAATATACGTGCTAATGCTCCTTTTTTTGCTGAGGAAGACCAGCTCTGAGCTAACATCTATTGTCAATCCTCCTCTTTTTTGTTCCCCCCAAATCCCCAGTAGACAGTTGTGTGTCATAGTTGCACATCCTTCTAGTTGCTGTATGTGGGACTCGGCCTCAGCATGGCCGGAGAAGCGGTGCGTCGGTGCGCACCCGGGATCCGAACCCGGGCCGCCAGTAGCGGGGAGCGCGCACTTAACCGCTAAGCCACGGGGCCGGCCATGGGTATCTCTGTCTTTGACAAAGGCAAGGTCTGCTACCGTTCTGCTGCAAACTTATTTTTTGTTAACTACTTTAGATTTATGTTAAAAACTTATGAAGCTAATTCCTCTACAAGTATTATTGGAAATATTTAAACACTAATATGGACTCTATCTATGTCTTATGGAAACTGGAAAATGATAGCTCCCTTGAGAGAAGAACCCCCATCATTTATAATATTTAAAATAATTGGTGAAGCCTGAAAACATTTTGATGTTTCAGAAAGGATATATTTATGTTAACATAGTAATTATATTTCTGTCATAGATGACACAAATGTAAGTGCCACTCTGCCAGGGAACTTTCCCAAACCTCTTCAATTCGTTGCGAACAACTGCCAGATGGGTAGCATTTATCATTCTTTTACAGGAAAAAATAATCTGGGACAAAGAAGAAAGCTAGAAGAATCAAAAAGAGTGAAAGAGAACAACTTTAAAGATAAAAGAAGGGATACATGAATATATTCTGGATCCAGTAAGTGCCCACAGGAGTTCTCCTGTCAGAGTAAAAAAGTATTTTAGAAGAATATTAACATGCTACCCACAGAACTGCCTGACAAAGAAACAGCACCGTGTTGAACATAACGTCATCTAACGAGGCTGTGGCAGAATTAGAAATACAACCTAAAATTCCTGACAAAAATTATCCATTACCAGAAGGTGCTCTCCTTCACATCGTTTTAGTTTTATTACGAAGAATGCCTTGTGGCCACAAAAACTTAAATTAAATTACAAGGTGATGAAAATTCTGAAGGCAGTTAAATTTGTATTTTTCCATTCCTCATGGAACTAAGAAAAGAAGTGAGAATAATTGCATTTAAAACCCTTAACTCGGGCCGGCCCCGTGGCTTGGTGGTTAAGTGAGCGCGCTCCACTGCTGGCGACCCGGGTTCGGATCCCGGGCGCGCACCGACGCGCTGCCTCTCTGGCCATGCTGAGGCCGCGTCCCACATACAGCAACTAGAAGGATGTGCAGCTATGACACACAACTATCTACTGGGGCTTTGGGGGGAAAAAATAAATAAATAAAATCTTTAAAAAAAAAAAAAAAAAAAACCCTTAACTCTCTGACCATTCAATAGTAATTTTAAATAAGCGTTTACAATTTGGCTTTAAACCTGAAGGCAACTACATAATATAAATGCAAATTTCCTGGCCCCTTCTAACAAACAACAAACACTTTCTCTACCTGTTAACATCCGTTGCAATAACTTACATAAAATTGTTCTTTTGTCTAACGAGGTGAAGTTTATTAGATTCATACTCTACTCCCCTCCAGTCTGCCTACCATGTTTTTCCTTTGTTTTGCATCAGTCTGCAGAAGATGAAAGAGAAGGAGGACGGCGCAAGAGATGTTTTAAATGGGTCAGGCCTGGCAGTGTGCCCATCGTTTCCACTCACCTTCCATTGACCAGAACTCAATTAGATGACCAGACGTAACTGCAAGTGGTGGCAAAATTAGTTTAGCTGCATGCACAGGAAGAAAGGAAAAAGTCTCTCCCATAGATGAAATTGATGCACTCCTCCAAAGCCTGGAGAATCCCCATTCTGAGGTGGAGAGAAAACACCAGTAACCAGAGCTGGATTGGAAACTTAGGCAGTGATAAATTAACATATCAGACTGGAGGGGAGGGTCAACAGAAGACTAAATAAGGTGGAATAGACAGTAGCCTTCAGTGAGGAGGTCAGAGCACAGCTTCAGGATCCATATAATAAAATGCTTGTGATCTGCTGGGGATTTCTCATTTAGGCCCAAGCTGTAACGCAATGTCTTGAGCACAGATGTTTAAGGGGTCGGGAATAGGCATTGAATAAGGCCCATTTGAGTTTGGATCCCTTCTTGCCTTGACTGCTTTTCTCAGAGAAGGTACCTGTGCAGCGACTGTACTGTTCTCTGCATTGACATTAGATGTTTACAGATCTGTCTCCTCCCCTGGACTGAAAATTGCACGAGAGCCAGGAGCGTTATCTTATTCATCTCTGTATTCTTGGAATCTGGCATCTCAAGAAATGAAACACAGTAGGCCTTTGTAAACTAAATTGAACTGCTTCTATAGGTGTATCTTAAACATGTCATGTGGCCTCTGATAGGCATGAAATAGGTTCTTGCTCATGAGATTACAGACTTTTCAGCTTGCAGAATTGTTTAGAGACTTGGGATCTTCAATATTAAAGAAGTTTCAGATTTATTATAATATTTTAACACATCTAATAAGGAATATGTTATTTCTATCCTGCTCTATTAAGCATCATAAATATCCTAAGTAAACATAATAGATACACAAATAAATCCTTAAAATAGGGGAAGGGAAGAAAATAGAATTTCCAGATGGAGCAATAACAAAGAGGATATCTCAGAATCTAACATTATGGTGAAGAAATGCAAAATGTTAAAAATGACCTAGAAGCATACTTGCATTGACCATCTAATATCTTTTTTACTAAAATATTTTAATTCTGAACTTTTACTTGGAAGCCTAGTTCTAATTTTATTATAGAAGAGATTTTACAGAAATTCCCTTTATAACCAATTTTATTGCAACCTGTAGCCTGGAAGGGCCTGAAACCCTATATGAAATCCTATTAAGGTGTCCTGATTTTGTAGGCGAATTGACGGTGGATGTTGACAAAGCACTTTAGTTTATGTTCACGTAACAAGCACCTAAGCTATGTATCTGTGTCCCATTTTTAGATGGAGTCACTTTGTGGTGGTACAATCTACACTCAATCCAGTGTCATGCTTTTTCTCGATCTGGGGAACTTTCCATTGAGTCTTAGGAAGTCTATTACACATCTTTGAATTTGTCAATTGACGGTTTCACTCTCTCCTAAGTATCTCATTTGATTTCTATCTAGCCAATTATCTCTTTATTTTCTTTCTCATCCCTCAAAAGTACAAAAAATGTGGAGTCTTCCGCCTAAGGCACTAAAAAAGGATTGGGAATCCTTATAAATCCCAACTTTATTTCTTCTCTTCTGCCCAAAACTGACTTTTCATCTCTACTTTCCTCCTAAATCCATAAAGACCTGGATCATCTGTAAATATGTTCTAAGAATTCTCAAGAAACTTATGACAGCTTTTCAAGGTTCCTGGATAACTTTGTGAAGATCACTTAGTACGTAAGCAAAATGGGTATCAACAAACCTCTTGTTTCCTCACTGTCTGTCTTCCTTCTTTCTCCTATTTTCCCTACTTCTTATTTATCTTGCTATTATTTGGTTCGAATTTCAACAAAAATTATTTATTCATTTACTTATATTTTTAAATAAATAAATTTTTAATGGTCTAAATAAATTTTAAAAGATTAAAAAAATGCAGTGAAAAGTCTCCCTTATACTTCTGTTCCTCATCCAAGAGTTCCCAGTCCTGCTGTCATTCTGTACTTTTTATTATTTTACCTTTTATTTCTTAGTATAAACCTGACCTGCAGATTTTGGCATATGAAAAGACTTTACTTCTCTGCCCTTCAACTTTAATTTTAGTAAAGTGGCACTAAGATTTACTCGGATATATGTAACATTTTCATAAAGAAAAGGAAATTGGAAGGATTCATCGTGTATGTGACAGTAGATATACTAGTAATAAATTTAAGATATACTAAATCCTTGGGAAGAACTTTAATTTACTATAAAAAGTTATTCTTAATATAGGTTATTTCAACATTGGGTCATCATGGAAGGGACTGTCTAAGAGTAACAGCAGAACTGATATCAAATCCATTCAAGCCACCTCAAACCGGAGCTGATATCTAACCCATCATTTCCTGGAAACAGAACCATGATTGGAACACATACATGAATCAAATGATGGAAGGGATCATCACTGTGATATTTAAATACCTTCTGGGTTCATGGAAAAGCATAAAAATCCTCAGTGAGCAATACAACATGGAAGGACAGAATTTCGCTCTTAAAGAGCTTATGGGTTTAAGGAAGAGTATTATTATTATAAAAATATTTTATTATCTCTACCAGAGAAAGATTTGCAACTCAGTAGAAGAATAAAAAGGAGGAAGAGGAGGAGGGAGGAGAATTTCTATTTTCACTGCACTTGTTTGGAATCAGGCAGACCTGCCTGGGTTGGAAAACCTGAAACTACCATTTACTAATCAATGATATTTAAACGGGTCCTCATTAGCCTGATCTATAAAATGAGAATAATCATAATACCTATTTTAAAGATGGAAAAGTGCTTTGCAAACTATAAATAGTGTTAAAATAGTTGTTACTTTGAAACTGCTATTTTATTCTTTCCTGCTTATTTTAGTAAGTTACTCGATTCAATCAGAGAAACCTAACATTGGAATCACTGATATGCTAACTAGTACACATGACCTCTTTGTACAAATTCTAGAAAGGTGCTCCTCTTAGTAGATATTAACTCTGTGGGCGAGTAGCTTGGCAAATGTAGGGCATCTTTGTCTGATCTAGGTGCCTTATGCCCAGAGAGCTCTGAATTATCTTGTAGGTTGACAATGGCCCAAATTTCAGTGTCTACTCACTTCCTTGGCTACGCTTTTGTGCAGGACAAAACCTGCAGAATTGTGGGCTGGACTTTGGTTGGAAGACTTTCTAGAGGGCATCTAGTCTAGTTCTTTCCCTCTAGATGACACACATAGAGTGAGCGACTCATTCATTATGCTTGCCGTACATCTACGTTTAACTTCCAAACATTAATCTTAGATTCCCTCCTCTCAAGCCATAGTATATATTTCCATATGTAACTCCTAAATAATTGAAAACTTCTATCAAGTTTTCCCTAGGACATCATGCGGTGGACTTGATTGGTGTCTTCTTTATTTCTAACAGAACTCTCAATTTTGCTGAAATACCTTCTCTCTCCCTCATATATCATTATGTCTCAGAGGAACATGACCTCTCCCTTGTTCTGGGGTGTCCTGGTTAGTGTAGCACTAATCCAATTCCTTTGCAAGCGATGAGTCAGGAATAGTGATGAGACACAATTCTAACCAATTCAGTCACAAGAGAAGTCTTCTGGAAAACATTTTCTTTCTTTCTCTTAGTAATGAGCCATAGGGAGAGGCATCGCTGTTGGATGTAGTTTCTGCGTTTGAGGCCTTGACGTGTCATTATCATGTGAAGGCTACTCTAATTCTGGACCTCCTATTATGTAAGAAAATACAGTTTCTTATTTTTTACACCAATCTGAGTTGGAGCTGCTGTTACTTGCACTCAAGGGCATTATAACTGATGAGCACACACTTCTCTGCAGGCAAAGCAGCCTCAGAGTTTTTTCCCTTAAGGCTTTCTTCATATGCTTTTTCCTGAGCCTAGATTATCCTGGTCACTCCCTTCTGGACACTTTTATACTTGTTGGAGCCCAGGATTGAATACAATAGTTCCTTTTGGGATGTCCAGTTCAGAGCATTCTGCTGACTCATGTTGAATTCATGTCAACTCCAAGTCCCAAGACATTTTTGTGCTTGCTCTGAGGATACCACATCTCCTCACCCTGTAACAGTGTAGTTGTTTGTTTAACCAAAGTGCATAATTTTACAATTTGTCCTTATTAAATTATTATCTGTTAGGTTCAGTCCGTTATCCTATGCTGTTGAAATACTATGGAAATCCATCCTGGAAAACTACACATTTGCTACCTCTTCCCACTTTAATCATTCTTAAATATGTTAAATAGGTCTTCTATAACTTTACTGATAAAAACTTTGATCCAGAAAGGGCTGAGAGGAAATCTCTGAATCAAGTCATTAAAAAACTTTCTTCTGATTGACGTTGCTCTACTAGTAAAGTCTTGTCATAAACTTGCACAGCCACTTAAAAATTCATTGGAGTATACTATTCAGTCCATGGTCTTTCCTACACTCCATAAATGCTGTCTATTGCTTTCCTCTGATCAAAAAGAATTTTTTAAGCATTAGAATTTATCTTAGTACATTTTTAATTTTAAAATATAAATATTTTTATCTGTCAAGGCTCATTCTTAATGAATACAGGCTGATCTTTACTGGTCTACTAATTACTCTCTTAATTTTTTTGGTAGACCATCTATAATTTTTCCTAGGATGAACATAACATAAATAGCCTATTGTTAATACAATATCAAATTTCCCACTCTTCTGGAAGATTGAGAAATCATTTTTCTGATCTAGTCTTTAGATACCAGATGACTGTTCCAGTAAGAGGTATAGTGATCTCATTGGTATGTAATATTAGTTCCCTGAAGGGTACTTAATCTTGGCTAGGGGGCTAAAACTCATTTAAGTGTCTAGATGCCTCTCAGGTATCTTGGACTTCAGCACGGTTATACTCATGCTTGTTCTATTATTTCTATTCTGAAGAAGGATCTCTTTTGATTCAACAGATAAGATAGTGATTAAAGGCATGAGTTCTGGAGTTACGCTACTTGAGTTCAAATCCTGGCTCTGCCACTTACTAACTGTGTGTTTGTGGACAAATTACATAACCTCTTTAAATTTCAATTTCACCATTTGTGAGAAAAGAGGTGATACCTATATCCACATCATGGTGTTGTGTTTATATTTAAGTGAGATAATCTGCCTAAAGTACCTTGTCTGATGCCTAGCACATGGACATCAACTCAGTAAATGTAGTTACTACAGAGGATAAGGGAAGAGATACAGGCTGTTTTGTTCTGGTTGTTATAACTAACATCCCTGCTCTCAGTAATAGACCTATGTTTTCTTATTCTTCTTGTACCAAGCAAGTATTTTTCACTAGTTGCAGCTTATTCTTGGCAGTATCTTTCTTACCTTGTTCTTAGAGGCCTTGTCTCCCTTGTTCAGGTGAGTCCCTTTGTCCATCTTGTGTACGATGACAGACATTGCAGTTTATCATGCTGTTCTCTTTCTATATCTCTCCTCTTCTCTCATAAAGGAGCATTTGCAGTTTATAGCCATAATTTTATTTGTTACTGTTAACATTTCTTCTTGAATCGGGTCATGGTATCAGCCACTACACATGGGAAATGTGCCTTCCTAAGTTAGGCACTTATGACATGCCCAGTCCCCTTTATTTCTAAGTTAGCATCTTCTTATTTGCCCAAGGTTTCTATCTCTTCTAGGATATGAAACAATTTCTCACGGTTGGTCTGCATTAAGTCTAGTATACCTTTTGTCACACAAAACATCCATCTGGTGAAGAACAAAATTGCCTATGAGACACTTCAAGAATTTATCAGATGTGGATTTTAGTCAAGTTAAAGCTGTATCTTTCCAGAAGGTGAAGTCCCTACCTCTGTCTGCAGCAGCTCTATTATTGTTGAGCAAAGAAAACTTTCATTGCTGTGTTCTTGGCATGAATATCACCTCTTCAAGTTCTAGAAAGATGCAGTGTTTGGATACTTCATTTCCTCGAATTAGAAACTGGACTTCTATGTGCTTATTATTCCCTTCTTTTGCTTCATCATTCAGCTCTCTGGGGCCATAAGGTTTGATTGTAATCTTTTCTCTTTTTCTGTTTTCTCCTATCAAATACTACATAAGTCCTCTTTTATGTCATAAAAAAGTCCTCTATTTCTTCTTAATATATTGTCTCCATTCTCCATCCAGGGTTGTAGTAGGGTTACACTAAACGAATGTAGTAAAAAAAGTGGAATAGCCTTGACAGCCTGCATTTCTGTTTAACAGAGAGCTCTCATTTCTCTCTGACTTTGCATGAAGACTTGATGTTAAATCTTGAGCAGTTCCATTAAAATATCATTGCATCAGACCTTCTGTTTCAGTTAATATTTTAAAAAGATAGACACTTTTTTGATATAGCGATTTCTATTCCCAATCTATTTTTTTGAAGCCCTGTCTCCTACTGACTTTTTTTTTCTCCTTTTAGGAGGGATCATAAGGCTGATGGGGCTGGAGTGGAGAGGAATTCCCTTCCTCTAGACAGATAAGTTTTCAAGATTGTGCTCTGGTGCAGTAGCATGATTTTTCCTGAAGAGTAGGCCTTTGTTATGGAGAAGGCTCTGGATGTGTTTCACAGCGATTACTCTTTTCTTCCCCTGACTAGGGTCAACAAGGGATCTTTCTTGTGTCTTTACCATGAAAACCTTTTGGGATTCTAGGGGGACAGTCCATGAAAATGCTGGGGTCCCCTTAGGACTGAGGCCTCCAGAAGTTTCTCACTTTCATGCTAGTTAACTACACTTAGCCCCCAGCAAATCCTCAAAATTACAATTTATGTGTTCCTACCAGTTTATGGCTTTAGCAGCTGCTGCTTCAGGTAAGCAGATCTTAGCTGTGACTCTGTATCCACCTATCTCTTTAGATTTCAAGATGGCAGCTTAACCTGTGACCTCAGTTCTCTAATAGGTCCAAGGAAAGTCATTGATTTTTCAGTTTGGTCAGCTTTTCCTTGTGAAGATGGGAGTGACAGCTTCTTCTTCTTTTTTTTTTTTGTGAGGAAGATGGGCCCTGAGCTAACATCTGCCAATCCTCCTCTTTTTTGCTGAGGAAGACTGGCCCTGGGCTAACATCCGTGCCCATCTTCCTCCACTTTATATAGGACGCTGCCACAGCATGGCTCGACAAGTGGTGTGTTGGTGCACGTCCAGGATCAGAACTGGCGAGCCCCGGGCTGCCGCAGTGGAGTGCATGCACTTAATCGCCTGCGCCACCCGGCCCGCCCCAGGAGTGACGACTTCTAAGCTTGTTACATGTTGGATCTCAAACTAGAAGTCTGCTTAACTTTTAAAAAAAATTCCAATGTGCTTTCCAAAGTGCTTGTACCATTTAATACTCCCACTGGCAGTGTAGAGTTTCAGTTGGTCCACTTCCCTACCAACACCTGGGATGGCCACTATTTTTTTTTTTTTCGTGAGGAAGATTACCCTGAGCTAACATTTGTGCCCATCTTCCTCTATTTAAAAAAATTTTTTTTTATGTGGGACGCCTACCACAGCATGACTTGATAAGCAGTGTGTATGTCTGTGCCTGGGATCCGAACCTGTGAACCCTGGGCCACCGAAGCAGAGTGTGAACCCAACTATTACGTCACCAGGCCGGCCCCCTGGCCACTGTTTTTAATGCTAGACAGTCTAATAAATATGTCATTTTGGTTTTAATTTTTATTTCCCTAATGACTAAAGATGTTGAACATTTTTCACAGGTTTATTTGCCATCATGTATATTCTTTGGTGAAGGGTCTGTTCAAATAGTTTGCCCATTCGTTTTATCAGATTGCTTGTTTTTACTGCTAAGTTCTGGGTACAATTCTTTTTATCATATATGTGATTTACCAATATTTTCTCCCAGTCTATGGCTTGACTTTTTATTCCCTGCAGTAAATTTCAAAAAGAAAGAATAATAAATGTTGATAAACTCTAACTTATTTTTTCCTCTTATGGATTGTGCTTTTGGTGATATAGCTAATAAACCTTTGTCTAACCCAAGGTCAAAATATTTTCCTCTATGTTTTGTTCTAGACTTATAATTTTAGGTTTTACATGTAATTCTATGGTACATTGGAGTTAATTTTTGAATATGTGAGAGTTATGGATTGATGATCATTTTTTTGGCACATGGATATCAAATTGTTCCAGCATCATTTGATGAAAAGATCATTCTTTCTCCATTGAATTACTTTTAAAACTTTTTCAAAAATCAGTTGTCCATATATATTTGGAAATATTTCTAGAATCTTTATTCTATTGCGTTAATCTGACTGTGTATTTTCAGAGCAATACCATTGTATCTTGATTATTGTAGCTTTTTGGTAATAAGTGTTTGAAGTAAGTCTTGCAATTCCTCTTACTTTGCTCTTCTCTTTTGAAGTTGTTTTGCCTAGCCTAGGTTTTTTGCATTTCCAGATGAATTTTAGACTCAGCTTTCCAATTGCTATAAAAAAGCATGCTGCAATTTTGAATGAGATTTTATTGTAATTATAGATCACTCTGGGGAGAACTAGCATCTTAACAATATTAAGTCTTCTGATCCAAGAACATAATATATCTCATTTATTTAGATTTTCTTTAGTCTTTCAGCAATGTTTTGTAGATTTTTTTTTTTTTTCCCTGCTGAGGAAGCTTCGCCCTGAGCTAACATCTGTGCCAATCTTCCTCTATGTTTTGGTAAGTGGGCCGCCAGCACAGCATGGCTGCTAACAGAATGGTGTAGGTCCACACCTGGGAACTGAACCTGGCCCGCCAAAGCAGAGTGCGCTGAACTTAACCGCTAGGCTGTCAGGACTGGCCCATGTTTTGTAGATTTTAATGTACAGGGATTTGCATGAATTTTGTTGGATTTATCTTCAATTATTTTGTGCTTTTGGATGCTACTGTAAATGGTAGCTTTAAAAATTTCAATTCCCAGTTGTTCTTTGTAAGTATATAGAAATACAATTGATTTTTACATATTGCTTTTGTATCCTGCAATTTCCTAAACTTACTTATGAGTTCTATTAGCTTTTTTTGTATATTCTGTATTATTTTCTACATAAACAATCTTATGTAAAACAATGGTTTTATTTCTTCCTTTCCAACCTATATAGGTTTCACTTCTTTTTCTTGCCTATTGAAATGACTAAAATCTTCAGTACAACATTGAATATAAATGATGAGAGTGGTCATTCTTGTCTCATTCCTTGATCTTAGGGGAGAAATGATTCAATCTTTCAGCATGAAGTATTGTGTTGATGTTAGCTGTAAGTTTTTATAGCTGCCCTTTATCAAGTTGAGGAAATTCACTTCTATACCTAGTTTGCTAAAAGTTTTTTTTAAATCAAATAGATATTGGATTTTGACAAATGCTTTTTCTACATGTATTGAGATGGTCATATGTGTTTTCTTTTTTTGTCTGTTAATATTGAGAACTATGTTGATTGATTTTTTTCATAAAGACTTTATTTGGGGGAGTGCAGTTTTAGGTTAATGGCAAAATTGAGGGGAAGGTACAGAGATTTCCCATATACCCCTGCCCCCACACATGCATGCCCTCCTCCATTATCAACATCCCCCACTAAAGTGGTGCATTTGGTGAAACTACATTGACACATCATAATCACCCAAAGTCAATAGTTTACATTAGGGGTCACTCTTGGTGTTGTACATTCTATGGCTTTGGACAAATGTATAATGATATGTATCCAGTATTATAGTATACAGAGTATTTTCAATGCCCTAAAAGTCCTCTGTGTATCCACCTATTCATCCCTCCCCCTCCGTAGCCCCAGGAAACCACTGATCTTTTTGCTGACTCCACAGTTTTGCCTATTCCAGAATGTCATATAGTTGAAATCATACAGTATGTAGAGTTTTCAGACTGGCCACTTTCACTTACTAATATGCATTTAAGGTTTTGCTATGTCTTTTCATGGCTTGATAGCTCATTTCTTTTTAGTGCTGAATAATAGTGTGCTGTCTGAATGTACCACAGTTTATTTATCGATTAACATACTGAAGGACGTCTTGTTTGCTTCTGAGTTTTGGCAATTATGAATAAAGCAGTTATAAATATCTCAGTGCAGGTTTTTATGTGGACATAAGTTTTCAACTCCTTTGGGTAAATACCAAGGAGTAGGATTGCTGTATTGTATGGTAAGACTATGTTTAGTTTTGTAAGACACTGCCACACTGTCTTCCAAAGTGACTGTACTCCAGCCTTTTGAGCGTTAAACCAAACTTGCGTGCTTGGGATAAACTTGGTCATGATTTATTATCATTTTCATATATTGTTTGATTTGATTGGTTAAAATTTTGTTAATTTTTGTATCTATGTTCATTAGGGATATTAGTTTGGAATTTTCTTTCCTTGTAACGTGTTTGTCTAGGTTTATTGTTGGAGTAATGCTGACCTCAATGCATGATTTGGTAAGTATACACTCTTCTTCAATTATCTGGAAATATTTGTGTAGAGTTGGTATTATTTCTTCCTTAAACGCCTAGTAGAATTTCTCAGTGAAACAATTTGGGAGTTTTCTTTGGGGGGAACGTTTTGAACTACAGATTAAATTTCTTTAACAGATATACGGCTATTCAGTTTTTATCTCTTTCTTCTTGATTGAGCTTTGGTAATTTGTATCTTTCAAAGAATTTGTCCACTTAATCTAAATTTTTTAATTTATTTGCCCAAAGTAGTTCATAATATTATTAAATTCTCTTTTAATACTTGTAGAATCTATTGGGAGGTCACCACTTGGATTCCTGGTATTAGTCATTTGTTCTTCTCTCTTTTATTCTTCATCAATCTGGCTAGAGATTTATACATTTTATCAATCTCATTTTCTTTATTGCTTTTCTGCCTTCTGTTTTATTCATTTCCATTTTCATCTTGATTATTTCTTTTTTTCTGCTTACTTTGGGTTTAGTTTGTTCTTCTTTTTCTAGTTTCTTAAGGTAGAAGTTGAGGCCATTGATTTGTAACCATTTTCTTTTCTAATATGGGGAGTTTGTGACGTATAATTCTCTGTAGTCACTCTTTTAGCTGCATTCTACAAATTATTACATGTTGTGTTTTCATTTTTATTTAGTTAGAAATACTTTCTAATTTTTTCTTTTTGTTTATTCTTGGACCTATTGGTTAGGTAGAAGTGTGTTACTTCATTTTCAAATATTTGGGGATTTTTCAGGTATATTTCTGTTGTCAATTTCTAATTAAATCCATTGTGTTCAGAGAACATGTTTTGTATATCTTGTCTTCATAAATTTATTAAAATTTGTTTTATAGCCCAACATATGGTCATGCTGGTAAATCAATTTTATAAGTGGAATATTGTGAATTAGTGCAATTAGTGTTTTGTCTTTGTTTTCCTCTTTTTCTGCTCCCACAAAAAAGATGAGGAAAGCATTTAGAAGATTTCTTCTTTTATTATTTTTTTCATTTACTTATTTTACAGACTAAAAAATTACTTTGTTGTGATGTGATTTATTTTCTTTCTAAAAGCTTATTTTGGATTATACTATCCTCAAGATATCTGCTAATATTTTTGAGTTAACATATCTCGTCTCCTTTGAAATTTGGCTTTCTGCTCTCTTTTTTGAAACCTGATGCTACACCTCTTTTTGTACCATTTTATATTGGCCTCCTAGTGCTACACACTCTTTTTAGAAATATAATTCAGGTATGGGATTGGTTCAGTTAATAATCCCTTCAGCTCTATAGCAAACACCTTTACTTGAAAATTTTAACCTGATGTTAATTTCCAACTATTATTTTAAACATTTTTTCTCCATGCATCCATTGCATTACTGATATATAACTTTCCTAAGTTTAATATAATTTTATTTCTTCAAGAGAAATGTAGTTAAAATTGACTTTTAAATGTCCTATGGCCTTTTTGTTTCTATTAGTAGTATTTCAAGGACTATATTTTTATAGTTGGCTTTTTTTGGTCTGAACTATTTTTTAATACTAAGAACATAACTTACTAAGAATTTCTTAAAATAAGAATAACGCTGCCACTCAAAAGATATTTTTTTGCTGGTGAAACTATATACATAAAGATTTGAAAAGAAAGTCTGCAAATATTACATTGTATTCAAAATAAAGCTTTTATATGAATCTAAGATAAGCTATTAATATTCTTTATTGTCTATCAAGAGTCTCATATGTTTGATATCTGATATTCATGAGTCTTTTCTCCTTCTGCACCAATGCTAATAAAACCACCACAAACCACGTGTGCATGAATATAAGTACTATAGATGTGTGTGAATGCATATTACTTATAAAAACACAAAGACAAGATTCAGAGTTTAAAGGGTACTACGTTCCCTTTTGAAAGTGAGAGTGAGTCATGATTTTGATTTTATCTCTAGGATTCAGAGAATTGCTGGAGGCAATGCTATTTAAGAAAAGAAGAAAAGCTTCTTCAGAAAGATTTATAGATCATATTTCTATTTTTCTTTTCTCATGGTTCTATTTCATTCACCAGCCATAACTTTCTATGGCATTTGAAATCTAACATCACTAAAACATTTGAGCATGTAATACTATTAGGGTCTTTTATCTCCAAATTAAAGAAATACAAGGATTGAATCAATTACTTCATGCTGTTCTCTTTAATTCAACAAATCAGAAAAGTCCCCTTGCAATAGAAATGTTATCTTGAATCCTATAAAATTTAAATGAGCAGGGAATATTTTTTCATGTATCTGCAACTTCTAAAAATTATTCAAGTAATATATTTTCATCAGAAATAAGAAAAATGCAGCAAATAAATATATTGTGTAATTATATAGTTGGAGGTGACCACTGTTAATATTTTGGCTTGTAAACAATTGTAGACAAATGGATAGATGCATCCACTTATTTAAGTAGCTAATTCTAAATAAGCCTACTAAATGCACCAAATTCTGGACATTTTTATTCCTCCCCTTTCTCTGACATATTACATTCAGTTGTTAGCAAAGATTGTTGCTTCTACCTTTTAAATATGTCTAGTACCTGACCAATTCCCTATACCATCCCACCATCCTTGTCTAAATCATTGTCATCTATCAATAATGCAATAGCCTTCCAGCTGGTCTCTCCCTCCCATTCTTGACCCTTAGAGACGATTCTTCACATTACAAGAAATTGATCATTTAAAAACATAAGCCTAGTCAATGGCTCTTCTGCTTTCCTCCCTCCAGTGACTCAGACAGAGTAAAGACAACACCACAATGGGCTGGAATAGCTTGCATGATTAACTCTTAGGCACGTCCATGATTTTAGATCTATTCAACTCCTCTTCACTTACTCCATTCCAGCTGTACAAGCTTTCTTGTTATTAAGACATAGCAAATGTGGTCCTGCTGAAGAAGTTTTTCTTGGGCTGCTCCCTCACTGTGAAGTGATCTTTGCTCAGAGGCACACGTGGCTGGATCCTGCGCTCCATCAGGTCTCTGCTACGATTTCCTGCATCAGGCTCTCTTGGATCTCCCCATATAAACTAGGACCCTTCCCCCATTCTCCTTCCCATGCTTCTATTTGTAGCATTTATCATTAACTGATTAATATGTATTTCCTTGTTTTTGTTTGTCTCTTCACTTAGTCTGTATTATTCACTTTTGCTTTTCTGTATCTGGAACATGGTCTGGCACATAATGGGCACTCGCAATTATTTATGGAGTAAATTGAACTGATAGATACAATGATGCAATCGATACAATCAGTACAATTACTATATATTCTGATTTTGATAAATACAAAGATATTTACAAGGAAAAAACAATGGAATGTTTTAATCAGAACCATTCCAGAACTCCTGGGAGTGTCATCTCCAGGAAAAGAACCAATCCAAGACTTAGAAAATTTAGCGGAAATTCAGCCATCTGGATTGTGGAATGTATTTTCCTGTAGGAACAATGTAATAAAGGCAATGAGATTAGAAGCAAGGACACGAAATTCCTGTTTATAGCTCATGCTGTAGCTGAAAGAATATGGTAACTCCAAGCACTTCCCTATCTCCAGCCTCAATTTCCATAGGGTTCTTGAATCATATCCCACAGCTTTTCCGGAAGCTGAGTTCCCCTGAAACTTGAGCAGTGAAGAGGTATTAAGGTTTTAGTGCCTGAAAGGAAGGTCTCTTGACCGAAGAATAAATGAGCTTTGAAGAAAGGTATACATATCAGTCTTCTTGGGCTGCCATAACAAAATACCACAGACTAGGTAACAGAGGCAACAGAAATTAATTTTAAGCAACAGAAATTAATTTTCTCACAGTTCTGGAGGCTGGAAGTCCAAGATCAAGATGCCAGCAGCTTGTGTCTGGAGATGCCTCTCTCCTTGGGTTACAGATGGTGGTCTTTTCACTGTGTCCTCACACGGCTTCTCCCCTGTGCTCTTGCAAAAAGAGAAAGTTCTCCGGTGTTTCTTCCTTTTCTTATAAGGATACCGATCCTATCGGATAATGGCTCCACTCCCATCACCTCACTTAACTTTTATTACCTCCTTCTAGGCCCTATCTTTTAACACAGTCACGTTGGGGATTAGGGCTTCAATATATGAATTTTAGGGGTATACAATTCAGTCTATAATAAAAGTCTTTTGCACAAGGAAGTGGGGAGGGGTCTGAGAAAGCTGTCCAGCAGCTGGGGACAGGGAAGTGGCCTGTCTGGGGGAGGATGCTGCAGCAGATGGGCATCCTGGTGCTTAGAACCTCCGGAGAAGTTTGGTGAATCTCCTACCACCTGTGCGTATTTCCCCCGACATTTCAAATTTTAGCAGCTGCTGTTTATCATCCCTCCCTCCTTTCAGCTGGCAAATCTTGACAACAAGCAGAGACTGTTTATCCAGCCAGTGTTCTTTAGGAACAATCTAAACTTGCAAAGCTTTTCAAGGTGTAGTTCCCCCAGGCTACCAACACGAGAAATGCCTGGGGAGAATATTATAAATGTGCATCCTGGAGACTTATTTCAGACCTACTGAATCAGAATTGCTAGGGCTGGGGCCCTGCCATTAGCAGCCATAACAGTTATCCCTGGTGCCATTTCTGCACATCAAAGTTCGAGAACCACTGAAGTGTTTTGGACAAATTGCAATTTTGCTATATTGCAGTTTTAATTGTAGCTGTCTTCCTCCTTCCCTCCTTTTCCTTCCTACCTTCCTTCCTACTCTTCTTTCCCACTTGAAGCCCCAAGTCAGGACTTGAAAATAATATACACATTTTCCTAGAAAACTAAGTATTCTGTTTATCAACATATCCATAGTAACTGTCAGAGTATAAGAAAGTGAATATACTGCAGAGCATGAGGTGATGCTGAGCAGCTGGCACAAGGAAGGAAAAACACACTTTAAGAGAGAATGTTACAGATCATAAGATCTCTGAAGGGAAAAAAATGGATGACCAGGAGGAAGCAGGATTTCTGGTCAGAAGATGCTCCTCTTACCATTCATTAAGGAGTAAGGGGTTCCTTTATTGGAAGAAGGGTAAAATGCTTGGAAAGGAATGATGGAACAGACACATTTGATCTATGTTCCATTTGTCTGATTATTTTTTCCAGTTTCTGTTTGTGTTTAGAAGCCGTTAGGCAGGAGGGACCTCAGTAGAGAGAACAGCCTCCAGCTGGCTGGTGTGCAGAACTCCTGTTTGTTGATAAGAGCTCCTAAGCCTCAGGAAGGTCAGATCAGTCGCTTAGAAGGAACGTTTTTTTTCTTCCCCCTGGGCTGGTGGCACCAAGCATCATGGATAAATCAAGTAAGACTTTCCAGCTAGGAAGAGAAAATTGGGTTTGGATAAGCATTCTAATCAGTTCAAACTGAGCCTCTGTGATTGCAAGAATTCTGAGGTATCATGTGTGATTTCAAAACACATCATCTGTTTGACAGGCTTTTCACATTTTGCATGATTGCACAAAGGCTTTTTGACGTATGGATTTTATCCAAGCCTCTTAAGCGTAATTTGGACAATGGGATGAGGCGAGAGCAGAGACAATAGGTTTTGCTCTTTCTTTTTGATCCAGAAAGAAATACAATTTTAAGTCATTTGGTTATCTAAGGGAGCTTCTCCTTGCCCTGTCACCTAGCTTTTGTGACCTCAATCCCACTTATTAAGTGCAGCCCAGGCAGCCTGTCTGAAAGCTGTCAGCTTATGGTTTATCCCAGGAGATTCATTACAAAGAATCAAGGATCGTGCATAACTGGCTAAGACTAAATTCCGGGCAAACCATAATTACACAGCTGGGGTCAAGAGAGAATTAGTGTAGAGGCGCATTGCCCTGGGTCTCCCAGGCTTTCCAAGTCACTGATGCAGGGGATGCAAGCGGTTCAGAGGCTCTTGCCATGACCTTCAATTGGTTTGTTTCTCTGCACCAATTTTCTCTCTCGTCCAGTGTGTCCTATATGTTGCTGTTTGAGTAATCTTCCTAAAGAATTGTTCTGTTTAATGGTCCTCTTCTTGCCTAGAAATTGAATTCTTAACATCTTTCCAGGCACCTCTGACTCTACAAAAACTGGTTCTTGATAATGTGGTTCACAGACCAGTAGCATCAACATCACTTGGGTATTTGTTGGAAATGCAAACTCTCAGGTCTCATTTCAATCATACAGAATCACAAACTGAGGGGGTGGGGGCCAGTGAGCTCTGTTTTAATAAGTCTCCAGGTGACTCCAATGTGCTAAAATTTCAGAAGCACTGCTCTGAACCTTAACAATCCAGCTTTCTGAACTCACCATATTCCACTTCCTCTCCGTTTACAAATTTGACTATTCTTGGCTCTCTGAATGACCTCCATATTGTTATCCCTTTGCCTGTTTATGGCATTTCCTTTGATTAGAATAAGATTTTACCATCTATGCCATTGGGATCTTGCCAGTTCTTTAAGGCCCAGCTCAGTCTTTCCCCAATGGTTTTTCAACCTCACCACTATTGACATTTGGGGCTGGAGAGAATTAATTGTTGTGGGGGGCTAGTCTGTGCATTCTAGAGTGTTTTGCAGTCACCTGCCCCCTATACTAGACTCCAGTACTACCCCTTGTTGTGACAACCAAAAATGTATCTAGACATTGTCAAATGTTGAGCAGGAGAAAAAAACTCTCCCTTGGTTGAGAACCAGCGATGCACCCTGTCATTCTATCCATTTACCCCACATCCCAAAGCCAAACTAAGTCTCTCCATTCTTGTGTTCCTAGAGAAATTGGGTTCCTATTATTTACTAAATCAGAATCAGAAAGTTGTCTTGTTTTCCTAAGAATAAAAAAAATGAGCATATATATATAAATTTTTTCTATAAACTGTAAAATGGTGTGAATATGTAAGACATGAACTCCATCTTTTGTGATGCTACTTTATGCTATTCATTCATTCATTCAAAAAACTGAGCACTTACCATGTTCTAATTGCCACATAATTTGGCATAGTTAGGTTCCCCAAAGCAGAATGGATAGCCTGGGAGTACTTAGGAGCAGTTACTCAACCTTCTTTTAGCATGAGACAGATGCTGGGAGTGGGAATGGACCCATCATATGTTTGGGGGATGAAGTCCAGTCAAGTGGGTAGAACATGGTGGCTGGAGCATGGGACATTGTGATGGTTAATTTTACATGTTAACTTGGAGTGTGTTTTTGGATGAGATTAACCTTTAAATTGGTGAACTTTGAGTAAGCGGATTGCGCTCCATAAAGTGAGTGGACCTCATCTAATCAACTGAAGGCCTGAATAGAACAAAAAGACTGGCCTTCTTGAGCAAGAGGGAATTCTCCAGCAGACTGCCTTCACACTGGAACTGCACCATTAGCTCTCCTGGGTCTCTACACTGCAGATTTTGGACTCACTAGCCTCCATAATCATGTGAGCCAATTCCTTTAATCAATCTCTCTCTGTATCTCTCCTATTGGTTCTGTTTCTCTGGAGAGCTCTGACTAATACCAGCAAACAAAGAAAGGTGGTACTTGAAGCTGGCAGAAAGCATCAAAAGGTTCAATATTGATTGCTGGATGAATTTCTATTGAGAGGCTGGTGGGGTTCAGTCATAGGACTTCAGAAATAGGAGGCTTTTAGAAATCTAGGCAGTTAATTGACATCAGAGTGGTCTTTCAGCAGGTAGGAATATCCGCAACCCTCTTTCATGGGTGAAGAAACTAGCAGAAAAGGTACGGTCCTAAAGATTTATTAGGGTGGTACCTTGGATCAGGAAACACATGATAGATTGAGGCTTGAATCTCTGAAGAACAAGGTAGGTAATGAGTAAAAGAAACTGTTAAAATTATGTGATACCGGGTATGGCATAGTTGTTGGAAGAATTGCTAAGCAATAATCCTAATAGTGACTTTCACAGAGTGGACACAGGAGTCAGAGAATCATAGAAACCGAATTAACACGTGTCTGCCAAGTATATGATGATTTAGCAGTGGGAGGCCTAACACTCTTCTTCAAAGGAGACTAATTAGCTGCTAACTTCCGTTGTTCTTTATTGAAAATATCTTTGTAATTTCTAAAATCCCCACTGCTAAGGCCCTCCTTTTTTTGGGAAAACACCGGAAAATGCAAATTTTTGTTTGTTTAAAGTGTTTTAGGTAATTAATGTATTCTAATTCTTGATTTGAAAGGAAATGATTGTTGAAAAGATATCTGCACCCTCATGTTCATTGCAGCATTATTTACAATAGCCAAGATATGGAAACTACCTAAGAGTCCATTGATGGATGAATGGATAAAGAAATTGCAGTATATATATAAAATAGGATATTATTCAGCCATAAAAAAAGAATGAAATCTTGGCATTTGTCACAACATGAATGGACCTCAAGGGCGTTATGCTAAGTGAAATAAGACAGACAGAGAAAGACAAATACTGTATGATCTCTCTCATAGGTGGAATCTAAAAATAAATAAATAAATAAAAACCAAGCTCATAGATACAGAGAACAGATGGGTGGTTGCCAGAGGCAGAGGTGGGGGGATGGGGGGTTGGTGAGAGAAATGGGTGAACTTTTTTTTTTTTTAGCTTAAATAAATTGTTTATCTTTAAAAAAAAATGAAAGGCGCAGATCAGCCTCTGTACGGTAGCCTAAAATATTCTCAAGGATCACTATTAGTTATCATAAAACTCAATTATAAATAGGCGCATTGAACTCAGTTCATAAAGGTATTGATCTCTTGAGAACTTGGAACTATTACCCATACGTTCTGAAGCACTCCTCTCATTTGTACCGAGAAATCATTTCCAGCGTCACAGTGCTTTCTGTCTTCACTATCCCATCAACAGAGTGCCGATGGACTTACCTGTGCTATTTACTGCCGCTTTGCCTGGGCTCTACCTCCTTTGTCACTGTACTCTTTAAATAGTTAGGGAGTGCTCTCACCATCACCTTTTCCGTGCCATCACAGAACTTAAGAGAGTGGGTCCCAGACTGAAAAGGAAAAAAAAGACTATGGAAGCATGATCAAAAATACAGATTCCTGAGCCATACCTTTTTCAAGTTCTGATTCCGTAGGTGTGGAAGGGGCCTAGGAATTTGAGTTTTCACAAATCACACTAAGTAATTCTGATGCAGGAGGATGGTGAACCATGGCCTGGGAATCATTAATGTGAGCAATAGTCCCAGCTCCTTACCTCCTAATAAAGTGCAGCAGCCAAGAACGTGAAAGGCTTTGGTAGAGACATGGTGTAGATGGAGAAAATGTCAGCAAAGGGGAAAACAAGTGATTTTAACCACTACATTCACTCTCTCTGTTTCGTTCCTTCTCCCCTAAGACCCTTCTCTGTCTGTTTTTCTTGATTCTTTCAGAGCCTCCCAGAGTTATAGCTGATGGGGAAGCCTAATTTAGCAGTCAAAGAAGATGCCATCACTTCAATTGTTTTCAGTGATCACTTCAGTTATTCAGTGTTCGTGCCAATACATATTTAACCAAAGTTAATACCAAAACATAACTTGGAATTATTAAGTAAAAGGACAGGTGAAGTTCCCAACTTTCAAAAAAAAAGGGCATCTCATAGATTTCACTTTTCAACTTGCTTGATGCTTTGCAAGGAAGATTTGTCACAAATTCAACATTCTTAAGTTTAATGAGTGGGAGGAAAATATTTCAGTGTGTAAGCCAGAATGATCACTTGTCTGAAAACTGGAGGAAGATTCCTGAAAACTCTGTGCTCCTAATATGAGTGTGGTCCAAGGCCAAAGAATGAATAACATTTCCAAGAAAAACAATTAGCAGCAGGCAAAGTCAGAAAGGCATTAGAAAAGGACAAGTCCCAAACACAGAGGCCTACACAGGAGACTGAAGAACTTTGAGGGTAGTTTCCAAGCTTACATAAAAATATATAGAGACATGATGAGTACTCCCAAGCACAGTAATTAATTCACTAGGCTTGAGAGAAGATGGTGGCTACTAATAGATAGAAGAGAAAATGGTGGTTTTTAAGAACTATAAAAATGGTCTGTGTATTGTTTGCTAAGGCTGCTGTAACGACATACCACAAACTGGGTGGCTTAAACAGCAGGTATTTATTTTCTCCAGTTCTGGAGGCTGGAAGTCCACCATCAAGGTATCGGCAGGGTTAATTTTGTCTGAGTCCTCTCTCCTTGTCTTACAGATGACTGTCTTCTCCTGTGTCTTCCTTCTGTGTGTATCCGTGTCCTAGTCTTCTCTTTTTTTACAAGGACATGAGTCATATTGGATTAGGACTCACCCTAATGACCTCATTTTTGTATAATTACCTCTTTCAAGACTTTATCTCCAAATACGGTTGCATTCTGAGGTACTGGAATTGGGATTTCATCATACGAATTTTTGGGGAACACAATTCAGCCCACAACAGTCTGTCACAAAACTGTGTCTTTTAGTATCCTCAAAATATGTGCTACCCATGTAAAAATAGCCATGAAACTGGGGTCTTGGACGAATTCTGACTTCAGTTTGGGAATATGAAAATACCCATCAGAATTACTCCAGTGGCAGCTTTCTCGCACTCTATCCTGCTGCTGTCATTTTGTCCAACAGAAATTTTGGTATCTTAGCATTTTGGCTCCACAGACAGGTTTCAGGGCAGGGAGAGCATACAAGAGTTAATTTACTGAAGCCAAGCACTAGACAGCCCAGCAATGCCAGAAGATTAATTTCTTGCCAACAATCTCACAGAGGTGCTATCGTGATGACTTGTCTTATGGGGAAGGATAAAAGTTCACGATGTGTACACTGTGCTCCACTGTCAGTGGGGGTGGAAGGAAGGTGAGTCTATACCATCTGGTCCTCTGCAAAGCATCCTGGAGACTCGTACTGAGCCTTTCTCACGTGCTAGGTAATGTGTTAAGCTCCTGACACACAAGCATCCCATTTAATCCATGCAATAACCTTAGAAAGTTGACAGAGTTTTTATCACCCCTTTACAGATGAGTAAACTCAAGCTTTAGTAACTTGTCCAAGGCCATATAGATTTTTTAAACAACTTTATTAAGGTATAATGACGTACAATAAACTGCACGTAACCGAAGTGTACAATCCAATATATTTTGACATGTATATACATCTGTGAAACCACTAGCACAAAGTGCTGAACATATCCATTACCCCTAGAAGTTCCTTCATGCTCCTTTGTAATCCCTCCCTCCTTTCCACCCCCCCATAACCACCACCCCTCAGCATATCCCCAGACAACCACTGATCTGTGCTGTGTCACTATACATTAGTAAGCATTTCCTAGAATTGCCTTCAAATGGAATCATACAGTATGTACTATTTTTTATATGTTTTGCTTCTTTCACTCAATGTAAATATTTTGAAATTAATTCATATTATGCCATATATCAATAGTTTATTCCTTTTTATTGCAGTGTAGCATTCCATTGTATAGATACACCATAATTTGTTGATCCACTCACCTGTTGATGGACATTTGTGTTGTTTCCAGTTTTTGGTTGTTACAAATAGAGCTGATATAAACATTTTTTTATACAAGTCTTTGTATGGACATATGGTTTCACTTCTCTTGGGAAAATACCTAGAAGTGGAATGGCTGGATCATATGGTAAGCATTATACAGTTCGGTCTTGCTTTTTTAACTGATCTGACAATTTTTATGTTTAATTGGAGTGTTGAGACATTTTACACTTAATGTGATTATTGATATGGTTAGGTTTAAGTCTATGATCTTGTAATTTATTTTCTATTTGTCTCATCTGAACTGTGTTCCTTTCTCTTCTTTTTCTGTCTTCTTTTGAATGAATTGAGGATATGTTATGATTTAATTTTATGTCCTTGTTGTCTTATTACCTATACCAGGGCAATAGGAGGGCCTACGTCATTTGTTTCTTATGTATCTTGAGTTGCCTAATGTCCAGTGTCATGAAAACCATTTATTTCATATGTTTTGTCTGGTTTTAATGGTTGTTTCATGTAGGACAGTAAATCTAGTCCCTGCTACTCTATTTTGGCTGGAAGCTTCTATGTCTATCTATTATGTAGATTTTAAGTAGCAGATTGGAACCGGAAGCCAAGTCTGTCTTATCCGCTACATTATATTGACAACCACCATCAGAGACAAGGGGCCAAGAGTTCCACTCCAATGTCTCAGGTCGCCTTTTTGTGGTTTTTATTCCCAGAAAATTGGCTCTTGGGGTTTATTACTGCCCTCTATGTAAATATATATGTATGTCAACGTACAGTATTCTTTTTCCCTACATTCTCTCTTTAAGACCGCCCAGGGTTAAATGTTGAATGTGATTAATAAATAAGTGATGTGCTTCTTAGGAATTCATGTCATTATGAGGCTCTCTTAAGGGTCCAATTAATACAAACAAATAGGAAGTTTTTATAAAAGTTCTTATAAAATAGAGTCAATGAATCAACCAGAAATGTTCTAAAGAGTAAAACTATGTAAGAAATCGATTAAAAATTATGAATTATCAAACACATACTGACTGCAAAAATCTCTGTAACAAACTAGAATTTATTATGTAAACAGTAGGAATATTTCTTAAATTCAGATATAATTTTTAGATGACAGACTTGAGAATTTATTTTTAAAGGGTCATTAACATTGTTGTTCTTCATTGAAGCGTGAACGTAACTTCTCTTTTTCCAAGAGGAAAACACATGCATATTAAGAATCCTCTCATTGTTTGATTTCCACATACCTCTGTAAGTGCATTTTTAAAAAATGGCGAATTTCTCTATTTCCATAGAAACCCCAACAACAGGTACACCTGAGCACAGGCTACCATCTGTAGTCACACATGGATTTTTACATGTTTACAGAGCTGGAAAGCATTTAAAAATAGCATTACATCTCCAAGGACATCACTGTTATTGAAGGCAATGAGGAGACGACAGATAAGCTCGATATTAAGGCCATCACTGATTGCAGAAGTTGCTAAGGACTTATCTTTGAAAAATATTTATCTTTATTTCCACTAGAATAATGGAAGCATTTGGTTTTAGGAAAACAAAGGACAAAACACAACAAAATGAGCAAATATTCACTGGACAAACTACATGCTTATACTCTGTGTGGGACCTACATGGCCACAATACAGTTATACTGTGAAAATGGTTTGTGATGATAGAAACCCCAACAACAGGTACACAATTGAGGTGCAAGAACTCAATTCAAATCTCTGTGGGTCTCTTAGCAGTTTATAATCTTAGGCAATCACTAAGTGTCTTTGAACCTCAAGGTTGGTAGGGGATAAAATGAAGTAACAGATACGAATGTACTTTGATAACTTTTCATCATGACAGAAGGGAAAGGCATTTTATTAGAAATCACCTTTTTTTCACTTCAGTTATAGCAATTATATGGTTAAAATATGACCCACTACCCAGATGTCTCATTCATCCCTCCACAAATTTTCTATTCTTTAACCCTAATTCTGTGTGTGTTTGTGTGTGTGTGTGTGTGTGTGTGTGTGTGTGTGTGTATCTTGATAAATCGAAGGATGTATTGATGGACTGATGGCGGATTTGAACTCAAGTTGATTCTGGAAAATATCTTTTCAACCTGACCTCCTCTCTTTCCCACTGGTCATGCCTACTTCTTCCTCCACGCCTTTGCACATGTTGTTCTGACTTTTTGCAACACTTTTTCCTCTCCGCACTTCTCTGCTCCCTTTATACAGACTTTATCTATCCTACAAAACTCACTGAAATCCCACCTCTTTTGTGAAAATGGTTTTTACATTTCAGGTTAATGAAAAGCTTTCCCTTCTTTGACTCTCTTACAGGCTTAGCCTCCATGCCATTCAGTTTTACACATAGTATTTATTTACTTGGTTTTCTTTCCCCAACTAGATTGCCCAGATTATTCTCCTGAGAAGCATATAAATGTATCAGCTGCCAGACAACACTGCTCGGAAGTCTCATAGACACTTTAAACTCAATAAGAACACAAAGAGTCTCCAAATCTATTCTTCTTCTTTATTCCCTCTCTCAGTGAATAGTACATGTGTCCAGCTAGTTTGCAACCAAGAAACCTCAGAGACATGCTTGATGTCTCCATTAATTCTACCTCTCCATTTCAGGATAAAAGTCACTGTTTTTTAGCATGGCATGCAGAACTCTTTATGATCTGACCTCTGCTTCTCTCCACAAATCTTTCTTGATCCCATAGTCCCTCTACCTACTGCTGTACCACTGTTATGCTCTCAGGATCAAACTTCTCAAAATATTTTTCTTCCTCCTCATCTTCACTTTGTCATCTCTCACTGACACATCTTTATATTCCAAATTGATTTCCACATCCAAGATACAGCTAAAACAGCCCTTGACAAGACATAACTGCCATGTCAGCAAATCTAGCAGACCTCTTAAGATAAGTTCTAATCTTATTTGCTCTCTCATCGGATTCAATGGCTCACTGCACCGTTTCTGAAACATATCTGACTCTGACCTCCATGATAATACTAGGTCCTAGATTTCCTTATACCTCCCCAGTTGTTTCTTGTCTATCTCTTCTTTCAACTTCTCTTTTCTTACTTGAAGTGCTGAAGATTCTCGAGGCTCTTTTCAAGGCCCTCTTTTCTTTTCGTCCAACATTATCTTCCCTAGGGGATTTCATCCATTGCCTTTTATCACCTGACCATCATTTATCCTTTAATGACTCCCAATTTATTTCTTCAGGGTACAATCTTCTTTGAGTTCCTGACCCACACAACCAAATAGCCTCCTCAGCATTCCTACTTGAGTATCTCATAGGCAGCTCAACTTAATAAGCCCAACATCAAATCACTGCTTTTCCTCCAAGTCCTCTCTGTCTCTGGTGCTCAGCATTTCAGTAAACAAAGATTTACCAAAGCCAAACCTGAGAATAAGTGCTAAACACTTCCATCTTTCTCCCTCTTTAGATCCAATCAACCACTGAGAACTGTTGATGCATCCTCCTAAACATTTTTTTAATTTTCCACTTATTTCCAACTCTATGGCCACTTTCTTAGTATAAGGCATTGCCTGACTTACTGGCATAGCCTTCTAAATAGCGTCCCATATCCACCTTTGCTCAAGTACAATATTCACCACACTATGACCAAGGGATCTTTCAAAAATTGCAAATTGGATCATGTCACTTCTCTAGCTGAAATCCTTCTGTGACTTCCAAGATGCTTTTAGAATTGTGCCAAAGTCTTAATATAGCCTATAAGACATTGCATGGGATGCTCAATCCTCCCGCCCCTTGCTTCCTCTCCTCTTAATAATTCCTGCTCCTTCTAAATTAATCACCTTCTTTGAATTTCCAGACTAGTTTAGCCACCTGTCCCAATTAAATTCCTTTAAAATACTTGTACTTTTTGTTGCATTTGTCATTATTATAAACAATTATTAATTTCTGTACTTATCTAAATTTTATTTGACCTGATGTATTTTAAATTTCATGAAGTCAGGGATTCTTTATGTCACCACTGTATCCCCAGCATCAGCGAGGGTGCTGGCCTATGGTCACTTGTCAATATACTTTTCTTAAACAAATGAATAAATACATGGATGTGTAAATCTCATCTCTTGTCATTCCCTACCTCTCACTCTCAAGCCACTGCCATCGGTATAAATTTGCCACTTCTGAACTATGTGATGTTTCCTCTAACCTTGGCACCTTTGCACACACTATTCTCTGCTCCTGGATGCTCCTGCCGCCCTCATTGGCTGATTGAAGCCACCTTTCATCAAGTGTCACCTTTCAGCCCAAGTGTCACCTTGTCAAGAGGCTTTCTCTGTGTCCACCAACTGGGTCTCACACTTTCCTCACCCACAGCACTCACACACACTCCGACGTGCCTCTGCCACCAGAGCATCACCGTGCTAACTTCTGCCCTAGCCGCTTCCACTCTTTGTGTTTTGTTCCCTGTGCTTTGTTGCTCTCCTGAGCTTTAAGCTTCTGGAGAGTGGACTAGTGCCTTTTAGACCTGCATCTTCAGAGGCTAGTACTGTGCCTGCCATTTAGACAATGACCAATCCATAATCATAATAATTTTAAAATAAACAACTCCTTGACAGTTGGGACAATGTATTTGACGTCTTTAACGTCTATCACTGGGTTTGATGCAGTTCTAAATTAGAGATGTTTGGTTAATACTAAATGGCAAATTATTCATTTATTTCATGTAATACCTATGGACACCTTCCCATTCTGTTCCTTACTCTTGGTATCTTTCTCCTTTGCATTGTCCCTATACACTGTAAAGCTCTTTATTCAAGGAAAAGATTTTGCAGGAAGAGAAGTGCCAAGGATAAAAAAATGGAACTACTAGTAATCTAGAGATTTATGTCCTTAAAAACTTTTCTATTTAAAAAGTCTAAATGAAATATTAAAGCTAGGCAGACATTTGGGGTGTATTTATACACCTCATTCTAACTGAAATCATATGATTTTTATCTGATAAACCTTTCATAAAAGCCAGTAATTTAAATACAAACTGCTAGAAATATCTACTCTTTTCTTGTCTGTATATATTTTCATGATAAATCTTAGTTCTCCATATTAGTCTTCATTTTCTCTCCCTTTCCATTTGAAAAAAAAATCGATATACTTGGGTTGTAAGGTTTTAGCTCTAAATTTACTGATTGCATTTTAATTATGGCAAAGATATATGTGTAACATATACATTTATAGTATTTTATTTTATTTTTTTTTAATTTTTTTGTGAGGAAGATCAGCCCTGAGCTAACATCTGCCAATCCTCCTCTTTTTGCTGAGGAAGACTGGCCCTGGGCTAACATCTGCACCCATCTTCCTCCACTTTATATGGGACGCCTCCACAGCATGGCTTGCCAAGTGGTGCATCGGTGCGCGCCCAGGATCCGAACTGGGGAACCCTGGGCCACTGCAGAGGAGCGTGTGCACTTAACCACTTGTGCCACCGGGCAGGCCCCCCATTTATAGTATTTTAAAAGTCACTTGAAACTCCAGGCACTATGTATTATAGATCCCTTTTCAGGAATATTTGAAATCTGTAGAAAACAGATGAAAAAGCATGTAACTATAAACTAGTATTTCTTTTCTTGTGATATATTATTTCTGCACATTGTTTAGGTTGGTTTTTGGATACATTCTGAAATATGTATTATCTCTCTTAATTTTACCAAGAGAGTTTTTAAAAATTCCAAAAATCTTCTGAAAGATGGCCCAATACTATCTTCTGTTCTTGCCTCTCATAATCTGTGTAACTTTAGTGAAGGCTTATGATGGCTAAGGGGATGTAGCATTCACTGTTTGAAAATAAAAGTTGTTGATAATATAATTTCAAGTCCTTAGATGTTTTACCAGACATGTCATTCTCAAGGAAAGCATGAAAATTAATTGCTGTTAAAATTATAGAATCATTGCGATTGATAGAATTCAGTAGGGCCATTATCTAAAAATGCTGTTTTATAATTTGATCATTATTCATTCAGCTATAATCACATAGGAAATCTTAGTCATCTTTGAAGAAAGACAATTCATTTAAAATGTGAAATGTAGCCTATTTCTTAAATAAGAACTTTTAAGTCTACTGAGAGTTTATACACAAAAGTAGTTTAAAATAATAATTTAAACATTAAGAAATGAAAACATTAAATATTAAAAACAATAAGCATTTAAAAAAACTATGTCAACTCTCTTCATGATTAACAAATGAATTTGATCTCATTTGGTGCCAGGATAAATTGGTTGGAACCTTCCTAGGCGTTATCACGGGTTTTCCACTGAGGAGTTGGACATTTATCCAACTGAAAAATGAAATCCCCAAAGTGCAGAGGTGTCTCCTCTCTTGTTTCTCACCTCATACAAAAATCCAAATTAAATGCTTGCCCCAGGTGGTCCATGCTGTTATTTCACATAAGGCTGGATTTTCTGGCTCCTGTACATTTGGAATAACTCCTGAATGTGCACAGTTGGCCCGAATTAGTGTGAACTATATTAGTTTATTGAAATATATTCCCTTTGAGGCATTTCTTTGCTAGGGGAGCTGATATTAATTGGGCCCAGCTATTTGATATCAGTAATGGCATTTTAAGGAAGAGTTAATAGGTCTCTGCTTATAGGTCTCAGGTAACCCTTAAGAAAGACCCTCACAAGACTGGAAATGTAAACGGATGGGTAGGATGAGAAAATCATGCTTCTTTCTTCTCTCCTGTAGTGGCCTTCATGTTCATCTATCACTTCCCTTGTCTGGAGGTACCTGGTAGGCCCAGAGATAGAGCACCCACAGGAAATCTACCTGCAATAAACTGACCATAATGACTTTAATCAAAAGAGTCACAGATACATTGAATAGAGCTATTCATTTGGGCTGAAAACAGGCATATCACATGTTTTATCCTTTCTTGCTACCAATTCTAAAATCACCTAAAATACCTGCAGAATGATCACTTTTAAAGAGTTCAACCAAGGGGTGAACTTGGTTCACCTTATCCTCAAGTGGTGAGATTTTAGTAAGGGGGTAAAAAATATACCAATTTAGCACATGGACTTATGTGATGCTAAATAAGATTAAACTAATGTGTTGAGTAGGTTATGTACTAAATATGGATGTGTAAACATAACTTGGAAGGAGTATATACTGAGTAGCCCCGTGAGACCGGAGCGAAGGCTTCTGTAAAAGAAGCGGTCTATAGTAAAACTGAAGAGAAGTATTGGCACCCGTGCCTTCAGCCCCAGGGTCTGGACTTTCAGCTTTAATTCTTTGGTAAGGGAGAGGACTTTGGGCAAAGCAGTAACATGATCAAAGCAGTCAAGTATTCTATAGCCCTCAGCGATCTTCAAGTTCAACAGCGACTTTCTGTCATGCTGTGAAGCAAGATGCTTTTAATTCAAACAGCTCTGGAAACCTCATGAAAACACTTGATAAGGCTGATCATTTCAAATTGATTTTAAAATTCAGAAGTGCCACCTTGCAATTAATAGCGCTCCTTCAGTTTTGATCTCTAGTAAGATCCCAGCAGCCTCAGCGTTGTTGAAATTGTTGTACACTTGAGGTGAAAATGAGTGATGGGGGAGAGCTCACATGCCACACAGCAGAATAGGTTGGAGAGTGAGAAGAAGTCAAGGTTATGGGATGTGAGCTCTGTAGACCTGTTCACAACGAGAGAGGGAAGATAATACCATGGTATAGAATGACATAAAGGGATACTAAATAGAGGCCAAGGAGCCATTATTTCTTCCAGACAAGGGGAAAGGAATAGGATATAATGGTCACGTGCTGCAGTAGGGAATATTTAGGTCAAACACAGAGCAAATTTCAACTTAAGGAACATTTAAGCAAGTTTTCACTGGAGGATTGAGAAACCATTGTAATACTACATTTTCTAGACAGAAATTTGGCATTCCTTCTTTGAGAAAGATTAAACAATAGTCCACTGTGTGCTAAACTGATTTTGAGTGTCTTTAAAAAAAAAATACTACTTTGACTATATTTTATTACCAGTGGGGTGGTGGAGGGATGGAGGGTCCAGATAAACCACATTCTTATGAACTTTCTTACAATATGGTTTACATTGTGCTATCCCTAATTAAAACAGAATTCTGAAGCAGAGACTATGATGTTGTAGAGCTTCAGTCAGTAAGAACAAAAATAGCACAAATGCCCAATGGAAACATTAAAAACTGTAAGGCTTACAATTATTAATGTCTGCTGGTCTGATTTGATATGTTCTTCTCATTCCCTAGTGGTTGGTGTGAATCTCAGTACATAACTTGGGTGTAGAAGAGGGGTCCTTTCCTATAACCACTTAATTTTTGACTTTGAATTCCAATGGGCTATTGGAAAACATTAACCTCAATTCCTCTTGGGGCTCTTTCTCTTCCCAAGGTTGGGCCAGTTTTTGAGGCCTGATGCACTGCCTCTGGTTCTCAGTGATTGGTTCACATTGAGGGTTACTCGATATCAGTTGTTATGGTCTGTGTGTGTGGTTGTTCCTGTCTGCCTGACTCTTTCGTGTCAGTAGATTCTTGGCTTGTTCCCCTTCCAGAGGAGAGAGGAAGCAAGGGGAGAGAGTGAGGATCCCAGTCCAAGTGAATGGGCTGTGCAATGTCCCTGTGATGGGAGGATTACAACCCTGCTGAGAAACTGAAAGAAGGTCCAGGTGACTAGAGCTCAGAGAATAAGGGGAGAGGGACAGAATCACTGATGGATCCGTCTCTGGGCCTGTCTGCTTGCCCACCTCGCTGATTCTGCCTGCGAGTTACTACTAGGGGGAAGACTTGGTCCTGACTTTCAGAGAACCACAGCCCAAAAGAATTTGTTTCTAGGAATGATGGGAGAGGTTAAGCCCCCTTCTACCCCTTGCTTCTCCAAGACACATTTTCTATTTCCAAGAACCCGCCATTTCCTCTTTATTTCCTTCACAATCATTAAAATGTTTTTCTAAGGGTTTAGATGTAACATATACCTCCCCAGAGTCAATACAATGCAGAGCCATTCTAGTTGAATGGCAGGAAAGGAAGGGGAGAAATATATTAAGAAAAAAAAAGTATGTGAATATCTCCAACTATTGTCCAGTTCCCATTTAACAGCAATAATTTAGCGCCAACTATGTGCCAGGCACCGTGCTGTGAATTCAGAGCTAAGCGAGGCATTTGCCATGCTTTGGTTTTTTCATAGTCTTGTGGGAGAATATGAAGAAGAAAAAGGACCATTACCAGAAAATGAATTTATATTCAGAGTATATTTTTTGTAGACTCATTTAGATTTTTGAATTTTAGGACTAAATGGTGTCAAACTCTTAGAAACCCTTCAGACCCTATTTTTACAGAATCATAAATTCTGAATGAGATGGACCAAGGTCACTTGGTCTACTCCTTATTTAATAGCCAAATACCCTCAATATCACCTGTAAGTAATCGTACTATCATTGCTTGAAGATTTTCAGTTTTGGGAAAGTCCATTCAATGTTTTTCAACAGTTTGACTTCTTAGAAATGTCTTTCTAATAAATAAAAAATTGTACTCATTATAATTCCACTCACTGGCCCTTACTCTGCCCTCTGGAGCCAAACAAAATAAGTCTAATCACTCTGACACTGTGGAAGTCTTGTGATTAATTATGGAGCTATGGTTGACACGAACATCTTTCTCAAGAATTGGGTGCTTTACTAGATGGTCCCCAAATGCAGAGATTTATCATGATGATTTGCCTAGTAATGCCTCATAATTAATGTTTAGGAAATTGGATATGGTTTATTACTCTTTTTTGTATATTACGACTTCAATATAAAATGCATTATGCTGAGTGTTCTGAATTAATATCATTAACATATTCACACTTGATGGAACAGCTTTATTGGTAACCAGAGATTCACCATCATATTTGTAATATTTATGCTTTTCAAAACCCAAGCATATTTTGTTCACCAAATTAGGAGGTATAAAGACTCTAATATATCAAAAATTTTTTAAAAAGAGGAAATGCACTCAATTGTTCCATTTTAAAAAAAGATATTACGAAAGGAGTCACTGAATTGCTAAGTTAGGAACTCTTAAAGTGGAGATAAACCTGGTGTGGTCACCAGGGCAGAGGGCACAGGGTGTGGCCCTTAACTTTGCTGTGCCAGAGACACGGACTTGTTAGTCCAAAACTGAATAGCTCTTGGAAATGGATCTTCATTAACGAAACTCTCAATATGTGCGGTGATATGTGGTTCAGAAACTATAGCCCAGGAGAATTTGTTTCTAGGAATGATGAGATAGATTAAGCTCCCTTCACTCCTTGCTTCTCGAAGACACATTTTCTATTCCCAAGAACCCCTTTTTCATTATTACTTCCTTGACAAGCTTTAAAGTATTTTATTAAGAGTCTAGATGTCACCACATACCTCCTCTGAGTCAATGTAATACAGATCCAACTTCCAGCTAAATGGCAGAAAGGGAAAGAGGGAAATATATTTACATTTTTGTAATGTTAG
The DNA here is from genome assembly GCF_057802395.1 of Ceratotherium simum simum. Lineage (NCBI taxonomy): Eukaryota > Metazoa > Chordata > Mammalia > Perissodactyla > Rhinocerotidae > Ceratotherium > Ceratotherium simum. The sequence continues at coordinate 9,625,190 of NC_141914.1, forward strand.
AGAACCTCAATGCCTAGGGGCCAGGTACTGCCTTTTCTCTCTAAGGGCACCCAGATGGCCAAAAAAAATAACCAGAATATAGCAGTTCAAGCAAATCATTTATTCATGGTCTTACCAGCTATTTGCTAAAAACTAAGGTTAACCTTGATGAATTCTCTTTGTTGTTTATTAAACTATTCCTCTCTAGTGTCTTCCGTCTACCAGATACACTAACCCCCTTCTCTGGGCAGTGCTGGATGTACATCAATGCCATATTACTGTTCAATTCTTCTTGTGTTCTTCACGTGGACCACCTCCCTACTCTAACTCATCATCATACTAAGCAGGTAACAGCACAGCTTCCTTCTCCCATGGTGAAATTGTAGCCTTGAGAGTATATTCTGCTCACCTTAATCAGATTGAGGCACGCCAGGATTTTATTAGACACAAGAGATGACTTGCTAGTTTTGTAAAAGGTTTGCTAAGTCTCACTAATATCTCTTTCAGATGCCATCTTATACATGGCCAAACCTATCCATTTTATCTTGATTTGATTAGGTTTTATTTCAAAGAGTGAGCTGTCTGACCTGACCTTGTCACTAAATTAATTATACGATTACACAGTCTTTCTGGAAATTCTAGGAAGATTCAACAATAGTCATTAACAAAAAGCTAGATGATCACTGGAAAATTTGTGAAGCCAGAGATGTTTATGTTTAGACTAATCAGGCATTCCATCCTTTCGTTATATTGTTTTCTTGAAATCTCATCGAAGATTAATGTAATTATTCACCTTGAAATTCACATAACAAATGAAACAATAATAGCCAACATTTAAAAAGTTGCATGTTTGAGATTACCAAGCACTTTAATCTGAGTTATTTCCTTCGATCCTCACAGCACTGGTAGATGACATTTAATTACTTCTAACCTTTAGACTAGAGTAGCGGTTCTTGGAATGTGGCGCCTGTACCAGCAGCTTCAGCATCAGCTGGGAGCTTGAAAGAAATGCAAAACTTTGGTGCTATCCAGATGTACTGAATCGGAAACTCTGTTTTAGTTAGTTTGTTTCTATATCAAAATACTTTTCCTCATCATAAGGTATTCAGATCTCTCGGGCACAGGGGTGGGAGGTTCCCCACCAAGTTGCCTTCCCACAGATAGAGGACATCTGTTGTATTTTCTCCTCAGCATTCATTCACCATCTATTCTCCCCAATTCCCCTCTGTGGGATACCCCTATCCTCATTTACTTGAGCGAGCTACATTCCACAACTCCCCTCATCCACTGATTTAAGAGTGAGAATTTAAGCTAGTCAGTCCATCACTTTTCCCTACACAGTGATTGGTACACGCGTGGGGCATATGGCCAAATAAAATCCAATGCATAAAGAATTTTGCTGGATTTTTGTGCTGCTACATATATATACCAAGGAAACTTTCTTAGAGATCCACAAGGGGCCATGGGTAAGGACATTCATGGCAGCAACATCTGTTTTATTCACTGATGTGTCTCATGTGCCTACAACAGTGCCTGGTGCATTGTAGGGACCCATCGCCTGTGTGAGTAAATAGGTTGTTTGTAGCACAGGGAGTTGGTGGCAGGATGACTGTCTATCACTGAGAGAGAGAGAAAAATATGGTAGATGCACACTGTGGGATGTCATATAGCAAATGGAATCAATGGATTTGATGTACAATAGTAACATAATTGGAACTTAAAAACATCATGCTTAGTGAAAAAGTAGGATATATAACATCCATTTCAGTCAGTTCAAACACAATTACACAAAAAAGTACACACTTTGCAAAAACACAGTGAAATAAAAAAGTGCATATTAAACAAATTAAAATGGTTTCAAATGGAAAGCAGAATGGGATTGGCACATAGTGACAGAAATACATAGATAAATGCATCAATGTATAGTTAAAGCAAGGTATCTTGAAGGGCCAATGTTTATGTCTCATGAACTGAAAGGAGCAATTGAGTCAACCCTGGGCACCTGATTAAAATAAAATGCTGGACTATTGGTGGTGAACACGATGCAGTCTATACAGAAGCTGAAAGATAATAATGTACACCCGAAATTTACACAATGTTATAAACCAATATGACCTCAATAAAATAATTTTTAAAAAAATGCTGGAAATTCTGAGAAATTGATTCTCTTTTTTCTTCTGCATAGAATCCAGGTAAGTTATAGCCCCAGGAACTATATGGAAAGAGAAAAACTGGAACTTGATCACATCCTTAAATGGCCCTGGACTGAGCCCTGCCTGAGATGTGTTTACAAGCCCGGTATGTTCCATTACCACTCCTCACCCCCAGTTACCCCTCCTCACCCCCAACTCCAAGTTTTTCTTTTGTTGTTGTCATTTAAGATCATTTGAATTCATGTTTTCTTCCACTTGTAACCAAGAAAATCCTGACTGACATACCACCTCTTTTGATTCCCCTAACCAACTTGTGAAAAAAACTAACCTGCATTTGCAGCCTCCATTTCACCATAAATACACTTTTGCACACGACTGAGCCGTCTGACGTGGATCCCCTCACCTTTTCCTGGAACTGCTTTTATTGTTACCAAGAATCCCCTAATTGGTACCTATGTTTGACACATTCTTAAAATGCTCTCCTTCTATTATTTACTGGTTGTTCATCCTCTGACTTCATCACTGGATCCTTCTTAAATATAACGACTTTCAGTCCATGGTGGCTGAAGATAAATATTCAACCAACAGTGGGTCTCAGGCCCTGCGAATCAGAGCAGATGCACCAACCAGTGAGATCCGCCTCTGGCCTGTAAATGACGGGAATGGCCTTACTGGGTAGTGCTGGCTGGATATCAGCTTGTGTGGGAGGTATTTTTATTATTACTCATAGTATTAATCTCCAAGTTACTCTATTAGCACTCTGTGACTTACACTTTCTTCCTCAGCTAAATTACCCAATGAAATAGATGACTTGAACATCACTTCATAGCTAAGGACTTCCAAATCTGTATTTTTATCCCAGCTCCTCCTGAACTCCAGACCTGAATTTCTTGCTAACACAAAGACCAAAATTGAACACTTTAACTGCTAGCATGCACTGAAAATCTCTCCCATGCTGAGTCTCTTCTCTGGTAATGGCATTCCTAGGGACCCAGTTTCAAAAGCTATAAATACTAATCATTCTTCATTCTTCCCTTTTCTTCAACTTCCTGTACACCCTCCCACCCGAGCAAATGTGTCAGCAGCTAGGTACTAAAGATTCTACTCCATTTTATTTTTTATGAGTATGTCCTTTTGTCCACTCTCCCTGCTATTGTACTAATTTAAACCTCACAATTTTTTTGTCTAGATTATTGCGTTAGTCATCTAACAACCTCTCCCTGCCTCTAATCTCCTGATTTTCTAATTCATCTTTTACATTGCTATTGGATTTGTTTTTCCCTAAATCACAGGTTGGATCATGTCACATGTCATTTGTAGTTTCAAGTAATATTCAGTGGTTTCCTGCTGTCTCCAGAAGTCTGTACACTCTCATGACATATGCCAAACATTTCCTGAAATGGCCCAAAAGGAAACTCATCTTCTACTGAATCTTTTCATGAATTTTAGAATTCAGTCATATTAGGTTTATTGTCATCCTGGAGGAAATAATGAAATTCTAAGACTGTGACTTTTACATACCATTTCTTGAGCCTGGATTGTTCTTCTTCCCTTTATTTATGGAAACCCCCCTTGCTCTTTAGGTTCAACTCAAGTTTACTGTTTCCTTTATGGCTTCTCTGAACCATCCAGTCACAATGAATAACTTCTCCATTTACAATCCCTTCTGCTCGCCTTAGCACTTATTCAAATTGACCTTGTGATATGGCTTTTCCTCTTGCAAATACCCTCACCCCTACCCCATGAGAACCAGAGTCTAAGAAGCTTTATGATAAAGATTCTGTCTTACCCATCTTTGGGACCTAGTTCTAAGAACAGTACTTGGCAAATAGATGCCCAATAGATATTTAATTAAATTTAAAATTTATAAATGTTAGTAAAACTCTCCTGTATCATGGACCCATTATATGAAAATGTGAGCAAAGCTATAAACCTAAATTCTCTATACAAAATACATAGCCATTTATACAGAATTTTGCATATAATTTAATGAGATTTGTGGTAAACACTTGGGCTGGCATACTCAACATTTGTTCCAAACCCATTCCAGTGTACAGAGGCTAGAAAGCTTAAAATTATTTTTTGTAGGCCCCTTTGAAGGTTTTCATCTGCAGTCTTAAAATTCGCTTTTTCAAAATAAACTACCAACTCTCCATCCTTGTGGTAGCCATCCTGAGATGCAGGAGCCACTCCTATCATTGCTCGAAGATTTCAGCTTCTGGCTTTCTTGTCATTCCTTTTAACACAACACATTTCATGACTCATAGTGATTTCAATACCTATGTAAATAATCCTTTCATATGTTGGGTTTTGCTGTGTCTTGGCCTTCTGTCTTCCAATGATCTTCTCCTTGGCCTTGCCTCAGTCCTCTATTATTAAGGTTATACACCAGATTGTTTCACTACCAAAAACTGCACTGACTCCATGTTCTTAATTTCAAACACTTCACTCTGTCCACTACCGCCTATATTTCCAGTGCACAGCTTCTATTATCCCAACTGTTAGAATGTTATATGACTATGACATAAAATTCAATGATCCTATCAATTTACTATTATCACTGCATGGTTCATCTTTCTGAGCACACTGTTGCTTATGACTTCAGTGCTCTCACTTCTCTATTCCTCTTTCACACTGACTTGGAAAAGTACTAGTGCTAGTTAAATCCAACTCTCTTCATAGTCTGCCAGCACCTGAGCAGTAAAATGGTTGCAGAAAATCAAACCACCGTGCCGATCAGTCTTACTTAAATTCATGACCATTGACCACAACTGCACTCTTGGTGCTGCCTTGAAGTTCTACATTTCACCATTCTGTTCACTCTCCTCCTAACCTAGATGGGATATTTCATACCTTCCTTTCTTAGACCTCAAAAACAACACCACCTCTACCCCCTCCCATCCTCACTTTTAGTTCACTGAGAAAATATAAGCCATCAAAAAAGATTTTCCAAATGCTGCCAGCATTACTCTTCTTCTCTCCTGTTAGTTTGAGTGAATTTCACTCGTTTTCTATGACCTTTGACTTCTCAATAATATCCTTTTACTTTTGCCCCCTTTTATCTCTGGCACTGTCAAATTTTCATTCTCTACTGAATCCTTACATCAGAATATAAACACGCTATAATATCTCCTATTTTAAAAACTCCTTTGACCCACATTTCTTTCAGCTATTGCCCCTTGAAAGAGTTGTCTATTTTTGTCTATTTGCTATTCTTCCATTCTCCCTTGAACCTACTTTGGTCAAGGTTTCCTTCTTGTGATTCTCCTGAATCAGTTGTCAAGATCACCAACGATTTCAACAGAGTCGTATGTAATGGTCAATTCCCTGTTCTTCTTTTATTTGACTTGTCAACGGCATTTGATACAGCATATCATGTCTTCTTGAAACATGTTCTTTACTTACTTCGTGTTTCACAGATTATTCACTCTTGCTGTCCCTCTTAATCACATCTGCTGGGTTCTCCTCCATTCCCGTAGCATTAAACCTTACAGTATCTTGGAGTTTAATCCCTGGATCTCTTCTCTTCTTTATTTATATGTACTCCTAGGTAATATTATCTAGTTCATGGCTTTAAAAACTTTCTATATGTTGATAAATCCCAAATTTATATCTCACTATCTCCTTTGAACACCAATGTACACCCAACTGCTAACTCAACATCTCTACTAGATACCTGTTAAACTCCTCAAATTTAACACATCAAAATGGAACTCTTAATATTTTCTCTACTACAAATATGTTCTATCTCCAATTCTCATCATCTCGATTAATAGCGATTTTATCCTTTTAGTTTGTCAGGTTAAAAATGTTGGTGTTGGGCCCAGCCCGGTGGCATAGCGGTTAAGTGCACGCACCCTGCATCAGCGGCCCAGGGCTCGCAGGTTTGGATCCCGGGTGCGCACCGATGCACCGCTTGTCCAGCCATGCTGTGATGGCATCCCATATAAAACAGAGGAAGATGGGCATGGATGTTAGCCCAGGGCCAATCTTCCTCAGCAAAAAAAGAGGAGGATTGGCATCGGGTGTTAGCTCAGGGCTAATCTTCCTCACACACACACACACACACAAATTGGTGTTATCCTTGATGTATCTCTTTCTCTTACATTGGACAGCAAATCACATACTCTACCTTCAAAATACATCCAGAAACTGACACCTTACTACTTTCATCACCACCATCCTGGTCCAATGCATTGTAACTTCTTGACTGGGTTACTCTAGCCTCGTCACTTGTTTCTCTGTTCCTCTGCTGACCCTGCTAGTCTATTCTCCACAGAGCAGCCAGAATGAAATTGTTTAAAACTCTGTCAAATCATGTCACTCCTTTACTTAGAGCCTCTCAATGTCTTCCTAATTCATGGAGAAGAGCAGCTAAAGTTCTTAGAACTGTTTAAAAGGCTCTAGCTAACCCAGACCACTCACACTGCTCGAACCTCATGCTCTGCCACTCACTCTTCTGCTCACTCTGCCCCTCCTCAACTGGACTTCTTTGCTATTTCTTGAACATTGCAGGCTCCTGCCTCAGAGCCTTTGAACATATTCTTCCCTCTTCCTAGAATCCTCTTCTCCCAGATCTTTGTGGCTTGTTCCCTCACTTCTTTCAGGTCTCTGCCCAAATGTTACCATAATTACCACGCATCGTTGAGGCTTTCCCTGATAGAGGCACGTAGAATAGTAATCCTTCTTTTTTTCTTAACACTACCCTCACCCTTTATCCTAGTTTAATTTTCCTAAAATCATTTATTACCATATGACATAGTATATAAAGACAGTCCTTTTTGTTTATTTCCTGCCTCTGTAAGGAACAGATTTGCTTGTATTGCTCACTGCTATATCCCCAGCACCTTGAGCAGTGGCTAAGTATATGGTAGGTGTTTTAGGAATAAATGAATGAATAAATGAACGAGATGCAATGCCCCAAAACTTTAATGAGGAACTGTGTCATGTTAAGAGAGGGGTGAGGTGGAGCATCCTTTTTTTCTGATCCAGATCGTGGCAGAGGTGATGTGGTTTTATACTCAGGAGCAGCAACAGCATTCAGAGTCTTCAACCTTTTGTAACAGTGTCCTTACGATAGAGGGTTCTAGAAAGTGAGAGTTGTTCCTCAGAGCTTAGTCTAGAGCCTGTTCCTCTACAATTTTGTATTCATCTAATTCCTTCTATTAAATCTTTACTGCTTGAACTATCTAGAATGAATTTTGCTGTCTATCTACAGGTGAAATTTGAGTGATACAATAATTGTTTCATGAAGTTGCTGCAGGTACTCAACATTCAAAAAATGCAAATCTTTGCTTGGCTATGTGACTAGAGTCCAGTTATCATTAGAAGGTGGGATGTGTTCCCATGACAACCAGTGGTAAAACAGCTATTTAAATTACCTCATGTTGATCCTAGAATGAAGTCCTATTGAAAACAAAGCTATTCAGATTGAGTGACTGTTTGGATGGTCTGTTAATGCTGGTTCGAGCATAAAAGGACTGTGTGGATGGAATGGCTAACTCTAATTGCACTATAGAGCCTTGAATACCTCTAAATATCACCAGAGAACCAAGGAATTTCTATGACTGCTTTAAGATGATACTTACCTCTCATATCGGCAGAGTTGAAGTAGTCAAAAATCAGAAGCCTTCTGATTTCTTGGTGTTATATAAGTGAGCCAAAGATGGCCTCTGTGTATTGGCCCTATGCTGTTTACTTATTTGTAGCAGACTGAGTCCAGGTAGCTCAAAAGCCTACCAGAGCCAATCTCAAATTTTTACACATTCAATTGTCTTAAACATACCCCAGGTAAGCATATTTTTAGCTATTGAGAGCTTGTCTGCTTTTCATAACTCATGAAGCTACATCCAACACCTGCTAGCCACAGATGAGTCAGTCCTGGGGGTATAAGGGACGCCAAGCTGCTGCTGCCCTTCAAAGCTCTCTGACCCAGACTTCTAGTTGGACTGTTGAGTGACATTACCTAAACATGTAAGCCCACTCTCTGATCGCTCGCTCTCCTGGGAGTTCCCTTACCCTCCAACCCATCTGAAGAGTGGTCCCTGTGCCAGAGCCTCTGGATGGTCTCGTGCTGTGAGGAATTTCTCCCACATGCAAATCTGTAAAAGTGGTGCCCAGACAGAGCTCATTGTGTGCTACAGCCACCTCAGTGCCATTTTTTTGATCACCCCCTAAATCTCTCAAATTCACTGTGCCAGAGTAGCTGAATGGCACTGTAGATAGAATTCACAGCCACACAAGGTCTCTTGAGTGAAAATTAGGGCAATGGTTGGAAATGAGAAAGACTTGGAGAGTTTATCAGTGACAGTTGGTGAACTGGATAACTATGAGTTCCTTGAACCCCCCCAACCCCTCCACTCTAAGCTGCCTCCTGTGCTAGTAGAAGCAACCTCTCCTTCTCTGGCTCAGGTGTCAGGTTCTTTCTTGTATGATGACCCAGTAAATGTCCACATCAAATAGTTATCTTGCAAGAGGATGCAGATTCTTCTCATTTCAATATGTCTACTTCCATTCTTTGCCTCAAGGCCTGTATGGAATCAGGTTTTAATATGCCCCAAGGAGCCAATTACAAAGTAAACCAGGAGAAATAAAGCTTCCACATCAAAACAATTGCAAGATTTTGTTAATGTGTAAAGAAAAATCTGAGGAATATTTGTGGATAAAGACTTAAGATTCTCGACAAGGATGGAAAGGGTACCATTTTCAGATAGGCTTGATATTGTTAATATGGATTTTTATAACTAGAGCTTACTTAACCAGAGATTCTTGATTTAGAGTTCCAGTTTGGGCATCTGGGAGGGCTTCTAAATGTTTTCTCAGTAAGTTGATTAAAACCTGGACTCAATATTGGCCTATGATGAATGAAATTGAGATGTCAGAATTTTCTTAGTATAATGTAGGAAAAAATGCAAAGTCTTAGAAAAATAAGACTGCTGAAAAGGATTATTTTTATAGGCAATTGGATCAATCACCCCTTAATTCTGTCTTCTGAGAGGCTTAGTTTATATTCCCTTCACCACAGAATTGAGAAATATGTCAGTGTAGATAAACAGGTTAGCCGAAGCCATGTAGTGTCTATTCTCTGTAGGCCACAGATGAAGGTGGGAAATGGTGACAGTGAAACAGACTCTCTGATTTCAGCAGGGTTATGGAATCCCTGGAAGACAAAACAGCAGCACTTAATGAAAAGGAACAAGATTGTAATAGTTACTCTAATAAGTGGCAGAGCCAACGTGGTAATAAAAGTGCTTTGATCTGTAGTTATTTTTGGTGGTAACTAATTGTACATGGCATTTCTAGAACTGAAATAGATGAGAAGTTCATTAATTCCCTATTTGAGCTGTATTACCAGAGGAGAGAAAAATTTATCTATGTTAGGACGGTCAAAGTGGAAGCCTTTGCAAATGGAGAGATTGTAAGACATAGGTCTAGGGCAGTTCATGATCAGGGAAGAATTCTTTGGTTAGATGGACAGGGACTTGGAGAAAAAGTCATAAGATTGGTGACAGGTGCTTTGGGGAGGAGATACATCAATAGATCTCTTGAAATGGGGCCAGAACGGAAGATTATTTGTTTTCCATGTAAATGATTGCCAAATGGCCCCCTCTTCTGAGCACTCTCATTCAGGTAGACCATAAGATCCACACTGTGGATGTCAGTGTCTTTCTTCAACCATTGGGCTCATGAACAAAGTGGGCATAATGGCAGGGACTCAACTTTTCTACATACTTAAGTTTTTGTCTGACTATTTACATTGCAGTGTGCCAAAAATGCCATTAATAGAGAACAATGGTGAGCCTTGATGTAGCAGCATATTGTAGGGGGACCAACCAGCCACCTGGTTGGTAGGTGAATCCATTACATTTATATAAGGGATAGACATTTTTCATCCTAAAATTGACTCATATTCTGCATATGGATGGAACTACTAAATGGATCTATTGAATACCATAAAGCATTCAATAAATTACTACATGAGAATAATTCATATTGTCCCCACAAATCTAATGAGCATTACTCTATGGGACTAAGCCGTCACATTACGTAAGCTCAAATCAAGGTCTAAGAGCTAGAGTGAATACAGGCTGAAAGTTGCTTGAAGCATCAGAAAGTGCTTATTATGGATTATCCTTTAATTCTTCTTAACAGAGTTGAGTATCTGTAACAGTCAGAATAGTGTGGGTTATGCTGCCATAAAACACAACCTCATATCTCAGTGCCTTAAGATAATAAAGTTTTATTTCTTGCCCACGGTACTTGACAGCTGCACGTTGCCTGGTACTCATCATGGGTACTCAGGTATGCAGGCTAATTGTGCAGTCAACATATTAAGTATTGCCTGTTGTGTCAGAGGGAAAAGACCACTCTGACAAGTCTCACTGTCACCTGGAAGTGACACACGTCACTTTTGTTCACTCTTCATCTTCCAGACTAGTTACATGGCCCCAGACAACTATAAGCAGTTAGGAAGTGCAATCCTGTAATGAACCTGGGGCGAGGAGAACTGGAGCGGGGCTGCTGACCGCCAAAGTACCTGTTCAGGAGTTCCATCCAACTTCTCTCGAGGCATTAATATTATTTTGGGAAGACATCTGATAGATAGCATTCAAATTCTGAAGACTGACAAATTCATTTCTCCTATATTCTTCTAAGGATTTTCTTGGAGCTATGCTGCCTTGCTGGATTTTCTTTTCTTTTTCTCCATTTTCCTTTTGTCTTGGGCAGGCATTCCAAGAATAACAAATTCAGTCTGAAAGCATAGGCTGACTCAGTATAGGAAAGGGAAATGTTTCTGTTGGGGAAAGGTCAAGGGATTAAAGAAGATGATTCTGTAATGTGCTTTGTTAGAGGATGAAGAGCATTGCCTAAAATTTAATTCTATTCTATGTCAAAGTACTTTAAGAATAATGAATTAGAAGATGTGGTAATAGAGTGACCGTGGAGGAAAATGTGGCCTCCATTATCCACTTAGCAATAGTTCAAACAGGGATGTGGATATTAGAACCTGGTTTTGTCAATTGCATGACAAAATGCTACCCAGGCCACCTCAGTTATTTCAAAGTGTCATGGATCTCTTTGCTTCCATCTGATATCCAGATGGACAGGAAGGGCTGTGCAGATGGGATGGTAAATGAGGATTACTTCATAGTCTGTTTCTTGGGAAGTGGAGGAAGGGACAGAGACCTAAGAAACACAATCTTGCCATGGATGCTAGAATGTCCAGATACTATAAAGCAAGCTAAGTTGATAATATTTCACCTAAATATAACTTCATTAATATTAATTTTCCTATTAATTATTATTGTTTAAAAAGCCTTCAACTTAACATTATATTTATTTGATGACCTAACTGGTACTTAGAGAGTATTTGTTACATGCATAGCATGATGCAATGGTCAAGCATGTTTCAGCTTGAGGTAGAAGTTCTCCCCGAACTTCATCAAATCTAAGAACTTCATAGAGGTGCTGCAAAGGTGATCACTATATTGGGGAATTGCATTTACTGAATAAATGTAACAAAGGTAAAGACTGGGTGTATGTTTTCATTACCAAGAAAAGAACAAAGGAAGTTAAATGAGGGATGCAAAACTATACATCAAAGCAGGTTTGAAGTGAATGGCATGATTTTCCCAAGAGATCTTAAAAACAATGAATTCTGAGCTGTTAAAATGGGTTATTTTCCCCTAAATACGTACACCAAGTGGAATCTTGAAGCCCTGAACCCTATCGTGACTCGATCACACACTTTTAGATTTACATAGTATCTCTTATTTGATGAACTCAGAGCACATCTATTTTATTAGTGTTTGTTCACAATATTGTCAAGAAACATGAAGGGGGAATCTAAGCTTTGAGTTCAAGACAGAGAGCCTGAGACCACATGAGCGTTAATGACATGCCCCAAATCATGAAAGTACCACCTGAGCTTCAAATAGAGTTGACTCTGTCTTCCGGACCAGCTATCTTCCCCTCTATCACATTGTCCATACAGTTCCCAAGTGACTCACTCTGTTGATAAACTGAAATAATGCGGAATCCCATATAATTATGCTAACCAAGCAAAATTTAATGACTGTATGACATCTGTACCTCCAGAGATGTGACCGACGTGTCATTATCATTCTTTAGCAAATTACTAAGCAGCAACTCAAAAAGAGTATAAGTCTACATGCCATTCTTTGGAGGTGACATTGTGAATTCTGTAGCACAATTTTCACTTTCCCCTCCCAACTAGATCACTGACATGAGAAGAAAAAGAGTTTCCAAAACAGTCAGTAAGCTGATTAAAACAACAGTTCTAATGAAAAAACTCTGAAATTAAAATTGGATTTTAAAGTTAAAGTCAAAATAATGCTCAAGCCAATAAGTAAAAATGACTTCTAATTAGTGCTTTTGATGGTGTACCCTGAATATCCTACTCTCTACAAAGGTAAAAAATTAGTTTCCCTTGCTAGACTCTGAATTGCTTTTACATAAGCTACCTGTTTGATAATGAGAAATAGAAGTATTTGACCCTTCACCCACATTAAATCACAGGAATAAGGTCAGCGAGTGGCCTGACATTTCTCCAAGAGTGCCTGATCATCAAATAATATGTGTGGACACATTTGGATGGATTTTAAATTAGCAGCAGTTTGTGATGATGCAGTCAGGTGAATTATAGTTAGAAGATGTATGAAATTCCACCATTCAATGGTGGTCTTAGTTCAATGACAAAAGTTATTAAACTTGTAATGGCTCATAAGGAATCCATACAGAAAAGAGGCATGCGTTATCACAAATGTAAAATCCAAGCTTCAGCTCGTGTCAGATGTATAATGATGTACGAAGAAATATTTTATGATTATTATGCCATTAAAAACTGGCAGTGGGTAAGAGCTTCAGAATATGGGTAACACCTCTAAGCCTGCAGAAGTAAGCCTAAATTAGTAAACTTTAAGCTTAAATTCATCAACTTTAAGCCCAAATTAGTAATTTTATATATTCATAGAAAGATTAAAAATTATCCATGCTCTTCCAATGGCAGAAAAATGCATGAAAGGTGACATGGTGAAGCAGAAAGAATACAGAAATAGAAGATAGGAAATCTGAATTCTAGTTAGACTGAACATGTGACCTTGGATTTTAATGATCATAGGTATTTTCCTCATCTATAGAATGGTGATAATGAGCATAAAATTGCAAGTGAAAATAATAAATGTATAAAATGCCATGCAAAGATAAAACATGATTATATTAGTAAGATTTACATGTGCTAATGGGACATTAACATGTAATTTTATCATAATTATCTAGGTTAATGTTTATTTTTATTTTTCTTTGAATTACAATCACATTGCTTTACCTGTTTTCAAAAGCATTATCCAGAAGAAACAAATAGTTTTCCAACAGTTGATGCATCTCTATCCATGTATCTCAAAAGACACTGTTTGGAAGATACGATTGTGGATGAGTCTGTTGTACTTGCCTAGATCTTCCATAGAGGACAATGATGTGTTAATATAAGCACAAAACTAACAAATTCTGGCAAACATATCAACTTGCTGTTTGTTTGGTGAAAAACACTATTTGGCACCGGTGAACTTTCGCATTTCTCATACATATCTTACAGTACTATAGGAATATGGGACTGGAGTTTATTAAATTGTTCACAATAAGTGTTTTAAAATTTTCAATTATAAATAAAAGTTTCGGATTGATGAAGCACGAGCATGCAGTCATGTGATTTATGGGTCATGTCCCTTATTCATATAGCTGGAAGTGACTGATTTATTCATCCAAGGAGTTGTTTCCAAGTCATGCAACTGCTTTGAGAACATAACTGATTTATAATGGCAGGAAATGGTGAATGGTTCATGCACTTGATTTATAAGATGCATTACCGACTTATAATTCCTCCAGCTGAGGCAGAAGTCAGTGCTTTATACTTGGGATATAAATATCTGTTTTATTAATAAAATAAGACTGATTTATTTTACTTATTTGTGTACACAGACTTTAAATTTTAGCTATAGTCATGCTCTAAATCCCTGTGATTCTCAAACGGGTCTCTTCTCTGAGGTGCTGCTCGTGTAATTACAGTTTAGTTTATGGAAACTTCAGGAATTGCGTGCTGCTCTACATTCTTTCAGAACATGCTCTGACCAAGATGAATTCTTTGCTTATTTCTTTTTCCTTTTAGGGCCAAATACACGTCTTTGCTTGTTTTGCTTGTCACCTCTTATTCTATGTTCTCATCGTTTTTTTCTAATGCACACAATCACAGCTGGCAATTTGGGGCCTTAGCTGCCACTTCAGGAGCCAAAGGCTGGCTGCACGGTGACCTTGTGAATGTTATTGCTACCACTGGAGGTGGTACCGGTCCCTTGGAGACACATGGCTGGCAACCAGTCCAGAGCAAGCTGAAAACGGAGGGGTCAGAGACAGAGTAAAGAGACCTGGCTGCGGACTCTTGCCTTGAAGAGTGCGACAGGGGTCTGGGCCAAGAGTTTAAAAGGACCCAAGTCTAAATTTTGTTTCCAAAACTCTTGGAAGCGAGGGCATCTAAACTCATGACTAAGGCACAGCATATGTAGCAGCTTGGAATTCAGATGGTGATCAGATGATTGGAAGCTAGGTGGACGATTCTGAGAAACAGCAGTGGTTAGTGTTTATCAAGTGCCTACTGTGGGCCAGATCCTGATTTAAGTGCTTTATGTATATATAAACTCAATCTTCCCAATAATCTTTTGAGGTAGATAATAATAACACCATTTTCAGAGAAGGACAGAGACCCAAGAAGTTTACATATTCTACCAAGTTCACACAAAGAGAAGGGAATCAAATGCACTTGTTCTCTGGTGTTTCTCCTAAGGACCGAGAAGGTGGGAAGTTGATCTCAGATCCAGAAAAGAGAAGTTGAAATAAAGAATGAGTGTGAGAATTTCAGAATATCAGAATTTCAACAAAACACACTGCTGTTTAAGGGAGAGGCTAATTCTTTGACGGGAGTGAGTGAAGAGCTTGGATTATGCTCAAGATAACCAATTAGAAGTAAGGAAAAGAACTGTAGACTGTTACCAAGATGTGGGAAATTGGAGTTAGGCTCTGAGTGACAGAGCTGGAGAAGCATGGGGTATCAGAGATCATTCAGAAAATCACTCAGTCCTGTAGTGAAGAGACTGTGCCTGGAATAGAGCTGACAACAAAACTTTGTCAAAGAAACATAGTTGAAAGAGAAAGACTTAGGGAGACACGACAATTTATTCCAGGTAGTTTAAAGCCCTGTGAACTTTGTGAATGTAGGTTATTTGTATACCCATGAACCGGTTGAGGAGCTAAGGAAGGTAGAAGAAATGAATCAGGGCAGATTTTTACCACAAACCATTTGAAAAATACATGTATTATAATGTTCTTATCATAAATCCTCTGGATAAATGCTAGCTTTTTAAATTAATCATTTAAATTATAAAATCAATTTATTACCATAGTAAAAATAAATGACAATGTTTAAAGACAGAACTTTCCTCTTCCATAGAATAGCTGGGCTTGGGATTAACTTCTCATCACAAACAACTAGAAAACTGATCAAAACATCTGTTTTCAGACAGTGGACATCAGAAATATGGATCTGTGTTTGTTGCGAGAAGGGAAACACACGTGAGTTCTGTCTGAAAGCTCTTTCTAGATCTTAAGCAAAGCTCAGTGGTCCTGTGGAATTGAAGAGACAGAGATTGGAGGTAGGAGAGACAGAGGTAAGTTGAATTGGCAGGACAAATTGTGAGAAAGGAAGGAGCTAGGTAGAGGAAGAATTCCAGAAATCTACATAAGAGTCATTTTGAATCTTTGTCCAAATTCTAATCTGTTCATGTGTAGGGTGTTGCTTAACATCTATAACCAAAAAAAATAAAATCAAATAAATCAAAATCAAGAACAGTGGAGCATGAGGCTGAGGGTGGTCTCCTCAATTAAAAGTCACATACTTTTGCTTTGTTTCTATACCTGAGCCAGTTTTCAGACCTAGAACCCATTGACTGAAGAGATGGCTGGGTCTCTGTGAAGAAGGACCCTGCAAGACCATGGTAAATATATACCAGCATGATTCCCCCAGTCCTTTCCCAAAGGGGCCAATAGCCATGGACTTGGGTGCATGTCTACTTTGGGGAGGATTATTGGACACAGAGTCTGAGCTGACATTGATATCCAGAGATTAAAAGCATCATCAGAGTACTCCTTCACAGTGGGGTACTCTGTGAGTACCTATGGGAGGTAGGTAATAAATAAAGTCCTGACTCAAGTCCAGCTCAAGTGGGCCCACTGTAGTTCTTTCCCCAGTTCCTGAGTGCATAATTAGAATTCCTGTGCTTTCTGCTACAGCCCCACCCTCACCCTGGGATACGATACTATTTTTGAGAACAACTACGTTACATCAACATGATACTGATTGGACAGGAAAAGTAAGAGGTGGCTAGTATGCTGGTGGCCTTGGTAAGACATTCCAAAGAGTGGGAGATAAATCTTACATAGACTCAGGGAAGAGCCACTTCAGTGGTGGTTGAAAGGATCTAGTGGTCAGGTCTATGCTAGAATGTCTCTTCTAAAGTAAAAGATAAATTGTTGCATCTTGCATTCCCTACTACAAAATAGCCTGGTAGGCTTTTTTGGGTTCTGGACTACTCCAACCCATATACCAGGTTGCACGGAAAGCTGTTAGCTTTGTGTGGGGTCCCAAGTAGGTCCAGACTATAGTGTAATTATCCTACTGTTTGTGCTATACAATCCTGCAGACCTTATGGTGCTGAAAGTTTAATGGTAGGAGAAGCAGCAGCACAGAAATTATGGCAAACTCCAGTGGGAGGGGCACAATGCTGGCCCCTGGGATTCTGGAGCTGCCTATGTTGTCCACAATGTTTATGTTTATAGGATCCTGGTAGGGACAGATTACTTGACCAGGGAAAATCAAGTGACATATTGCCGAGAAGCAAGTCTCCATGGGTCTCTTGCATTTCTGCATATTAGCAAAGGCACTGACTTTCTTTGTTCTGGACTATCTTTTCAAGGATGTTTTTGTGGCAAAGAGCCGTGGAAAATAGAGATAGTCTCTCTCTCTCTCTCTTTCTTGCACGCAAGAGCACAAAGGACAGGTTTGTGTCCTTTGTGTCCTTGTGTTGTTTATTGTCTAGTATAATAAAGATGATATTTTATTTCAAAGCAAATGTCAGGCGGACCCACTACCTGTTACAAAATAGATTCCTTAAGCTCAGAATCCCTCTCCTGTTATGCAACCACTGTAGGCTGGCGTGACCTGGCCTTCTTCACATTCCCCTATGGAAATTGGGGCTCAAGAAGCCAGCACAAATGTTGATACTCTGGCTACCGATAGTGTTGTGAGTAGTAACATCCTTTGTCTCTTACCCAGGAATCTCATGTATTCTGCAGAACCCATGGAACTGTGGCAGGATAACTTGTTAGCTTGCATGTAGAGTAAAATCTCGTTTGCGTCACAATTTTTGACAGCCTTGACATCTAAGCACTCATTTGTTGTTTATTCCTGAGTATATTATTTTATTGTTGACTCATAATGTATTCAAGTCTTAGGGATCTCTGTGGTTTTTAAGAGGCACTCATGCTCAGCTGGGCCATCTTTTAGGGCATGAGACCTTTAAGCTCACATCATCTCATAGTAGAGATTTTATCTCTCACACATCTCTTGGTTACATTCCCTCCTCTCCCTGCCAAGTACATTCTCACACCACATAGGTCATGAAAATGTGTCACCAAGACTCTAGAAAGCTCGGGGAGTTTCCTTTCTCTCATGCTGGGGCAGACCTTTTCTGTTCAGGTCTTGCACAACCACAAGTTTCGTTTTTGTTTTTTGATTCCTCCCAAATAAAGAGGAATACATGTAATCAGTGTCTCCTAGATTTGAATTTTGTCCTGAGTGTTTTAGCAGAACTATCTTGGTGAACGCTTACTGGAAAAGAACAGGTATTTTGAAAACACTTTCTCACTTTTTATGAATTTTAACCATATACTGGTGTATGCACTATATTTAATTCTATTTTATCTTAATAAGTAAGCGTTGATACAATTGGAACATAGATGTGAAGGAATAGTGAGAAGAGAGAACAGAGTTTTCTGGCATGAAAAAGTAGAATAAGCATTAAAAACTTCAGATGAATACTTAAAACTGAAATTCCACTCTTTGATATGTACCAAAGAGAAATGAAAACATAAGTTCTCAAAAAGAGTCTAGGGCCAGCCCAGTGGCATAGTGGTTAAGTTCGTGCGCTCTGCTCTGATGGCCAGGGATTTGCCGGTTGGGATCCTGGGCGCAGACCTACTCACCATTCATCAAGCCATGCTGAGGCAGTGTCCCACATAGAAGACCCAGAAGGACCGACTACTGGGATATACAACTATGTACTGGGGCTTTGAGGTGAAAAAAAAAAAAGAAAAAGAGGAAGATTGGCAATAGATGTTAGCTCAGGGCCAATCTTCTTCAAAAAAACCCTAACAAAACAAAAACCAAAAAAACTTCAAAACAAAACAAAAAAAGACTCTACATGAATGTTCTTGCTGCGTTATTCATAATAGCCCCCAATTAGAAAGGACCAAATATCCATCAATAGGAGAATGGATAAACAAATTGTGGCATGTCCATATAACGGAATAGCATCAGCAATAAAACAAAAACATTACACTGAGTGAAAGAAGGCGAATAAAAAAATGTATACAGTATTATTCCATTCACATGAATTTCTAGAACGGGCAGAATTAACCTTTGATGACTGAAAATAGATCAATAATTGTCTGCGGATGTGGGGTGGTAAGTGCAAAGAGGAAGCTTTCTGACATGATGCAAATGTTCTATAACCTGATTGTAATGGTGGTTACAAGGGTGTACATGTTTGTCAAAACTCATCAAACTGTATACTTAAACAGATGCATTTCATTGTGTGGAAATTATACCTCAATGAAATTCTTCTAAAAAGAAAAAACTTGGAATATAAAAAATTAGTGATGCTAGCTGTCTTTATTTAAAATGTTATCTACTTGGGTTAGAAATATATTTTGTATTATGCAAGGGAAGATTCTGAAATGGGTCCTGGACAGAAGTGTAGTAACTGTGATGAAAAGAGGGAGGCAGATCTACGGCAACTGAATTTCAACGAATTGAAACATGCGCTTAAGGACCCAGAATGTGTAAGGCCCCAGAATGATGCAAACAGAACTTTTATATAGGTAATTACTTCTACTTAGTAAATTTATACTTTTTCCTATTAAAAAATTTGCTTTTGGGGCTGGCCCGGTGGGGCAGCCGTTAAGTGCGCGCGCTCCACTTCAGCAGCCTGGGGTTCGCAGGTTCAGATCCCGGGTGCGCACCGACTCATTGCTTGTCGTGCCAGACTGTGGCGGCATCCCATATAAAGTAGAGGAAGATGGGCATGGATGTTAGCCCATGGCCAATCTTCCTCAGCAAAAAAAGAGGAGGATTGGCATTGGATGTTAGCTCAGGGCTGATCTTCCTCATCAAAAAAAAAAAAAAAGAAAGAAATTTGCTTTTACGTTAAAAGCGTGAGTGCCAGTGTTTCAGAAACAGTACTGTCTCGTGTGTTCACTGAGGTTGTGCGCTGCCCAACTCCAGGGGTTCCACTCGTGGACACTACAATATGAGTTTACCACAATTTTACTTGGCATTAAAAGCCCTTTCCAAGTATCCTTAAGGTAAAGACTATCCTTGATATTTCCTGACTTCGGGGCCCCTTGGAGTCAAATGGTTTTACAGGCTGTCTTAAAGGACGGCCCAGTCTCCCTGCGAGACAGCTGTCAGCTTACGTGTTCACTGATGGACATTCCGCTTGCTCTCCCAATGTCTGCTGCTGCTCTTTTGTCGTTACCAACCTGGAAAAAGGAAGAGGGATTGGGAGAAGAGCTGTGTGGTTGGTTTATTTCATACCTCCTTGTTGCCGTTTCTACAAGAAGGAAGGAGAGATGTGTCTTCATTGCATGTGACTATTTGTTTTCAAGTCCTTCCCTTTTTTCTGATCAATAACTCGATTCTGCATATAATGTTTAAATGTGTTACATACTAAGTAACTGCACGTTCCCTGGGCCTTTTACATCTGGGTCTCCGGGAGAGACCATAGCGTCGAAGTGCTGTTCCCATCGGATGTACTAGTTCAGTCTCATTTTAGCACAAAAGGATAAGGGACAATTTTCCCACATATGTATTAATATAAAGCAAACCAGAACATATTTTTGGAATTTTAAGATTTCATATGATAATCAATTCCCCTGGTACTGTCTCAAACAGTAATGGAAAATGTTAAATATTTTGTGCTTTTTTAAAAATAAAATGTAGGGGATAGACCAGATCACGGCATGGTAAACCTTTTCTTAAAGGGCCAAATAGTAAGTGTTTTAATCTTGTGGGCCATATGGCCTCTGTTGGAACTACTCAGCTCTGTGACCATAACAAGAAAGCAGCCATACCCACTGTTTAAATGAATGAAAGTGTCTGGGTTCCAATAAAACTTTATTTACAAAAAACAGGTGGCTGGCCCACAGGCCATAGCATGCAGACCACTAAATTAAATAATATTTAAATTCCCCTAATAGTGTAACATGTTATGACTCTACTTTAATATAATAGAAAACATTCTAGAAAAATACTTTGTGGTTTGATAACAAAAGTTCCTTGTCAGAAAACTGGAACTACAAGTCTGTAAGCCAAGATTTTGCATGACATGACATACCATTTAGCATTTAAGATTATTTTAGAAGCAAAAAATTCAGTTTCTTATCTCTCACTATGTGCACTCTCAGGAAATGTATTACACATATTTCTTTGATAGGAATTAAGAATGGGTATATTCAGATTAAATGAGCTTGAAGTGCAAGGTGTATTTTAAGAAGGCTTTGATCAAGAGCCACCTTCTATTATAAAGGTAAGATGCCATCATGAGTAATTTATGGAACAAGAATTTAACACTCAAGCATGTCAAATTTAGGGCATCACCCACTTGACATTGTCACAGCATATAAATGACCTTTCTGGGGTGATATTTCCTTGATAAAGTATTATGAAAATATAGTCTGTTCTTTATAAGATGCAAATTCATTTCAAAGTACATTAAACTTGAATAAATAAATGTTTAATGAAACAGACAGTTGTTTTTGAAATTCGCTGTTCTCCGACAGACTCTAAATGGCTTCATTTCTCTCTGCTTGTCCCTTTTTCATAAGGTCTATGACTACTCTTCTATGGGTGTTAAATTCTGGGCAGATTCTTGTGTCTCTCACATACTTTGAAGAAGGAATTAATGAGCAACAAGCCTGTAAGTCACTTGCTCAACTTCTCCTATTAGGGCAACTCATCAGAGCTCACTCACAAACAGCTGTGCTCTACAAGTCATAAATGATAGGTCATGTGTGGTGACTAAAGTATGACTTTCAGTCAGTGTGCGTGAAGAGTTACTCGTCAAGAGTGATATTTTCACTGTGTGAAAAGTTATTTTAAAGGACTCTATCATGGCTGAGTTATCTGAACCCTATGTAGCCCCTGCCAATTTAAAAAATGACACATGGACAGGAGCTCATTTACTCCTGCAAGTCACAGGAAGATCAGTCAACCAATTCAGGGCTCCAGGATCTCCGGGGACAGGGTTCACCTGTCCCTTCAATACTCTCCTCCTCTTCCTGAGGCATTTGCCTTACAAATTTCGTATAAAGTTCCTATAGTGTCAGCAGCTGGAAGCAGAGAATCATTCTCCATTTTCCACTCCAATCTTCATTAATCTTTGATTTAATGTAAGTAGACCCATCCTGCCTGAAATTGTATCTCAAGAGACTTGGAGTTAGAGCTTCGGATCCTTGGCAAAATAATACTGTGAAGCTGGTTTGCAAGGCTCAAGGGGGAACTCATTCACATTTAAGACTTCTGCTATTTCCTGATTCCAGTCAGGGCTGAAACACCCACAAACATGAACACTTTTCCAAATTGCATTTCGGCACGTGCTTTTCCAGTTCCAGCTGGATTCAGGAAACGTGCCAGAAGAAAAAAAAAGTAATAATGTATTATGAGCAAGATTTTCTTTCTTTGCCTTTTTTTTCTCTTAAAGAACCTTCAGGACACTGTCAATATTGTCAAACAGAGAAGCATGATTACTTTTTCTTGGCACATGCTAAATTTTTAGAATTACACTCAGTCCTTTTGATATAAGGATGGTGTGTGGTGGAAGGGTGTGTGTGTGTGATAGGAGAAGTGCTGAGCCTTCGCGCCTGGAGTGGGGAAAGGGATGTTTACAAATGGGAGCTGACAGGAGCGCTGTCCCACCTTGATTTCATCCTGACTTATGTCTTCAGAGTACAGAACGTAAGGCCAGATCAGAAGATACCTGTATGTACACTGGCATGTGTGATCTGGGTTTGTCCTTCCCATCAAATCTGTGCATCCTGCTTTTTCCTTGTAAGTGTTGTGTACCATCTGCAGGACCTTAGCCTTGTCAATAGTTAGTTATCCATGAAGATAGGATATTAGCAATTTAAGAAAATAAAATTTAGGCAGAATTTCAGAAAATAGAATGCCAGTTTCTCATAAATGTACACTTGCCCTATGACCCAGCAATCCCATTCCTAGGTGTTTACCCTAGAGAAATGAAAACATGTGTCCGCTAAAACTCCTGTGCACAAATGTTTATAGTAGCTTTAATCATAACAGTCAAAAACTGAAAATAACCCAAATGTCCATCAATTAGTGAACAAATAAACTGTCATATATCCACACAATAAAATAGTACTCAGCAAAATAAAACAAAATAAAATAAAGACATGAACTACTGATACGTGCAACAGCATGGTTGAATCTCAACTGCATCATGCTAGGGGAAGTAAGCCAGGCTCAAAGGTTTACTTACTGTTTGATTCCTTCTATATGACCTTCTGGAAAAGTCAAAACAGTAGTGACAGAAAGCAGATCAGTGGGGATGGAGGAAGGAGACGGAGAAAGGAGAAGGAGGGAAATTTTGGACGCAATGGAAAGGTTTTCTGTCTTGGTACTGTGGTGGTTACACCTCTTTGTGCTTGTCAGAAATCATAGCACTGTGTGCTATCGAGGAAAAAGTTTTGCAGTAGATAAATTATATCTCAATAAACCTGACTTAAGAAAACGTTAGAGCTCCACTGTGGTACTCAGAAACTTAATGTCCATTTCCTGTGTCTCTTCTGGTTTCGTTTGTTTAAAATCCACTCCGTGTTCCCCAACACACAAACCAGCAACCCACTCCCACACCTGCTACGACAAGCTAAGCAGAACGTTGATTATTCTTGCCCAGTGCTTAATTTAATGCTTTCTGACATCTTTTCAGTCTCCACTTATCTCTTTCTTCAGCAACACTGTGGTCTCTGAAGTCCCTCACTCTCTGGGAACCAGCATGAAACTTACTTTTTTGGTTTTATCGTTTGAACTCGCCAGAAAAGGTGGATGGGACCTAAAATAATTTCCTTTGTCTTTACAAAGTGGCTGTGAAATGTACATATGACCAATTTATTTAGTCCTTCAACAGATATGTATTGAAGACACGCTGAGTGCCAGACACTGCTAAGCATGGGTGATCTGCACTGTGTTAGGGGGTAAGTCACTGTCTTCATGTGGCTCCCTGCCTGGCGTTAAAGAATCATAGAGATAATTGTGATATGCACCAGGAAGGGAAAAAAGAGCAATGTGAGTGGTTAGAGCGGAGTTCATGACATTTTTCCTGTCAAGACACACTATTTGATGTGATAGTATATGATGGCATGTGATTAGCAGCTGAGCTCAACAGAGGGTGGAGGAGATTAATGCCTCAGCTTATCGGCAGCTCATGTTGGGCAGCAGCAACTGGTAGGAAAGCGCTGGTTTTGAAGACTTTGTCCGGGACATTTGATAAGGCTGGGACCTGAGGGACAAGTCTTAGCAGCAATAGTAGTGGTGGCCTTGGTGGTGGTGATGGCTGCAGGAGTTATAGTAACAGGAGGGGTAGTAGCAGCAGGAGTGATAGTAGTAATAGAAGGAAGCTGTGTAGGGGAGCATTTCAGGCACAGAAAGTATTAAGTGGGGGGACTGGTGTAAGATGATTAAATATTATTATAATCAAAAAACCATGATGGGGCATATTATGTAAGAATTCATATGTAAATATGTAAATTTTTTAAAATTAGAAGAGTTCAACTAGATTGGATTTTGTACTGACAGCTAAGTTTTTATTTTTACTCAAATCAAGATATTACACATAAGACAACTTGCATATTTTGTATAGACACTCTTGCTATTAAGGCACTAATTAGTTGGGGAAAAAAAGACACACACATAAAAGAAGTAACTAGAAAATGGGATGTCAGAATTATTCATACCCTAAAACATGTGGTGCAGTAAGCAGAAAAGAGTTGACTAGGTGAGAAGGGCCAGGAATGGCTTCGCCGAGGAACACAGCAGAGGATGGAGGCTGTGGGACTTGAATCTCTCTGGCTAGGTGAAGTAGAGTGCAGGACTTTCCATTTGTGGGGTTCTCCTGGAGCAAACCCAGAGATGGAAAGAAAAGAAATTTCCAAGAGAAAGCAGGAGCACATTGTGTTGAAATTATTAAGATAATTTGCTTGTCTGCTATTTCAAAGTGTATTTGTCCCAAACACCATGCTCCATTCCTGTTAGAATCAATATGCTGCTTCTTGTCATTAGCTCTTGCTCCGTTGGGGGAAAAAGAACTATTCTCCCATTGTGTGTGTTCTTTGTCATCTCACCATGAGAAGTGCTAGATGCTGTGATGAAGTTAGCAAGGTTAACATCTGTAGCAATAAAAGGTACGTAAGCACCGAATCAAAGCACGTTTGCACTTTTAATATCTTTTGGCTTAGCTCTCCTGTAAGAACACACATCCGAGAGGTGTTTTGTCCTGCTTTGTCCTGTACTTCTTTCTCATTCTGCAGAAGATTGGAAGCCTTTCCAGGTATCTTCCCTGAGCCTTGGGGATGGTCTCATGTCTGAGCTAAGCTCAGTGTTGATGGTCTTCAGAACCTTTACTCTTCCAGCATCAGACCCAGGAAGTGTAGGGAAGGGGAAGGCTCATATTGCAGTGAACCAAGAGTTTGTGGTCAGGGTCAGAAACCATTTACAAAGAGTTAACCAAATCAACATCAGAACCCAAGGCACCAACAATGAGAGAAGACAGCTCCCTGACTGAATGCTCACCTGATGAGTTCACTACGATTTTCTGAATGTTAAATTTCTGATTTCTCCTAGTGCGTTAAAGATTTCTTCTCAAAAGCTGTGGCTCTGGGATCCTAGCTACACCACGCTCTCAGCAAAATAGCCTTACCTGGTTGGTCACTGTGCAAAACTACCACACTGCATGAACATTAAAAATACCAAAGTGGGAGAGGCGGAGTCAAGATGGCGGCGTAGGCAGACTTGGAACTCACCTCCTCCCGGGGACACAGCCAATTTACAACTACTCGTGGAAAAATTACCCCTGAGACAGAAATGAAAACTGGATGAGAGGAACTCCTGCAACAACGGACAATCCTAACTGAGGTGGAAGAGGCAGAGACTCCCTTCTGGAGAAGAGAAACGCGGCCTTCACAAGCCGCCAGCTTCACGGCCACTGGGAGCAGCGCACAGGTACGCAGCCTCCCTGGAGGCGCGGGGCCCTGAGCCGGGGAGCACCCCCGCGGTGGGCATTTTGTGGACCCAGCACAATCGAGACCAGTGGCATAATATCTGACTGTGCCTGCTACTAAAACACTGGGGGGAACCCCCAGAAAACCCGGTTCACAAAGAAACTAAAACTGGCTCTTAAAGGGCCCGCGCACAAACTCACCCGTTCCAGAAAGCATCCTAAAATCACCAGAAAGAAAGGTGCACAGTGCTGGGGTGAAAAGAGACTCACCTAATAGGCCCTGAGTGCATCTCGGTGAGGGGTGAGACCTCTCCAGGGACTGGGACATTGGCGGCGGCCATTGTTGTGGCCTGGTGTGGGCGTGCTGACACAGACACCATTGGAGTTCTCCCTGAGGCATGCTAGCCCAGGGTCTGCCCCACCCGCTAGAGCACCGATTTAATCCAGCTCAGCCAGGGCAGCAGCCCACCCTAGAGACTGGCCACACCCAACAACAAGCCCTCAGGCAACGTGTGGGCCTGCATAGATTGGTGACTAGATTCTCTGCAGCCTGGCAACTGAGCCAACTTGAGCAGGGCAGCATGTGCACAAAGGGTGGGTGGAGAGTGTGGGGCGGTGGCAGAGTGTGTGGGGCTCCCGCTGTGGAGAGACTGGGTCCACTTGGGGAGGTCGGGGCGCTCACACGGGGCAGGATTGTGTTGACTGTGTGTGTGGACCTGTGGGCGGCAGGGCTTCTCAGCTGCAGAAGACTTGTGCTTCTCAAAGACCCACATAGGAGGTTTGCTCCACCTTCCAAAATCTGAAACAATTGGGTGCTCCTGTGCCTGAGGCCAGCCCCACCCAGCTGTAATCCTCAGAGAGCTGACAAGAGACCTAATAGACTAGAGGCTTACAGCAATTGTAAGGCCCTGAGCCTAACAACCTGCCACACTGGGGGCCTACTCACTTAAAAGAAATACTGCAACACAAATGTGGTATTAGAACTTGCAGCCAACTGTGCTGGGGCTCCCCACACCTCATAAAGAGACTGAAGGGCCCACAACAACTACAAGCAGCTGAGCATTACAACAGCTGGCCAGGAGCATAACTCAGCCTCCCTGGGCGCCTACAGGGAGAGCAAACAGGCCACAGCAGAAGGATACACGTAGCCCACACAGGGGTCACCCCTGGAACATTGAGAACTGAGGGAAGCACACTGGAAGCCTCCTAAGGCATCACTTACATAAGGTCACCTATCCAAGAGCAGGAGACGTAGCTGACCTACCTAATACGTAGACACAAGCACAGGGAAAGAGGCAAAATGAAGAGGCAAAAGAATACATTCCAAGTAAGGGAACAGGACAAAACCCCAGAAAAGGAAATAAGTGAAACAGAAATGAGCAACCTAACTGACAGAGAGTTCAAACTAAGAGTGTTAAGGATGCTCACTGATCTGGGGAGAAGAATAGATGAACTCAGTGAGAATGTCAACAAAGAAATGGAAGATATAAAAAAGAACCAATCAGAAATGAAGAATACAATACTGGAAATGAAAAATTCATTAGAGGGACTCAAAAGCAGAGTAGAGGATACAGAAGAACGGATCTGTGAGCTGGATGAAAGACTAGAAGAAATTACCCGAGGTGAACAGGTAAAAGAGAAAAGAATTAAAAAGAGTGAGGACAGTCTAAGGGACCTCTGGGACAACATCAAGCGCACTAACATCCGTGTTATAGGTGTCCCAGAAGGAGAAGAGTGAGATGAGGGGTCAGAGAATCTATTTCAAGAAATAATAGATGAAAACTTCCCTAACCTAAGGAAGGAAACAGACATCCAGGTACAGGAAGCACAGAGAGCCCCAAACAAGATAAACCCAAAGAGGCCCACACCAAGACACATCATAATCAAAATGTCCAGAATTAAAGATAAAGAGAGAATCCTAAAAGCCGCAAGAGAATGTCAAGTTACATACAAAGGAAACCCCATAAGGCTATCAGCTGACTTCTCGGCAGAAACCTTACAGGCTAGAAGAGAATGGCACGATATATTTAAAGTGCTAAAAGAAAAAAACTTACAGCCAAGAATACTCTACCCAGCAAGGTTATCATTCAAAATGGAAGGAGAGATCAAAATTTTCCCAGATAAGCAAAAATTAAAGGAGTTTGTCACCAAGAAACCAGTGCTACAAGAAATGTTAAAAGGACTGATTTAAGCGGAAAAGAAAAGACCACAAATAGGAAAAATTATCTATTTCCATGATTAGAACGTAATGGATACAAATGCACAACAAAGAGGTTAGATATGATATCAAAAACATGAGGGAGGAGGGGAGTTAAAGAGTACAGCTTTCAGACTGAGGTCAAACTAAGGTGACCATCAATTCTGTATAGAAGAAGAAAGGAACAGAGAAGAACTACTAAAACACTGAGAAAAAAAAAAAGTTAAAAAATGGCAGTAAGTACATACTTATCAATAGCTACTTTAAACGTCAATGGACTAAATGCTCCAATTAAAAGGCATAGGGTGGCTGACTGGATAAAAAAACAAGACCCATATATATGCTGCATACAAGAGACACACTTCAGACCTAAAGACACTCACAAACTGAAAGTGAAGGGATGGAAAAAATACTCCACGCAAATGGCAATGAAAAGAAAGTTGGGGTAGCTGTACTCATCTCAGACAAAATAGACTTTAAAACAAAAACTGTAAAAAGAGACAAAGCAGGGCATTACATAATGATCAAGGGAACAATCCAACAAGAGGATATAACACTTGTAAATATCTACGCACCCAATGTAGGTGCACCTAAATATATAAAGCAATTATTAACAGACATAAAAACAGAAATAGACAGTAACACAATAATAGTAGGGGACTTTAACACTCCACTGACACCAATGGGTAGATCATCCAAACAGAAGATCAATAAGGAAACATTGGCCTTAAACGACACACTAGAACAGATGGACCTAGTAGATATATACAGAGCATTCCATCCAAAAACCGAAGAATACACGTTCTTTTCAAATGCACATGGAACATTCTCCAGGATTGATCACATATTAGGCGACAAAACAAGTCTCCATAAATTTAAGAAGACTGAAATAATACCAAGCCTCTTTTCTGACCACAATGGTATAAAACTAGAAATCAACTATAGGAAGAAAATCAGAAAAGCCACAAATACATGGAGATTAAACAAAATGCTACCGAACAACGACTGGGTTAACGAAGAAATCAAAGAAGAAATCAAAAAATAACTGGAGACAAATGAAAATGAAAATATGACATGCCAGAATTTATGGGATACAGCAAAAGCGGTTCTAAGAGGGAAGTTTATAGCGATACAGGCCTATCTCAACAAACAAGAAAAATCTCAAATAAACAATCTAACAATGCACCTGAAGGAACTAGAAAAAGAAGAACAAACAAAGCCCAAAATCAGTAGAAGAAGGGAAATAATAAAAATCAGAGCAGAAATAAATGAAATAGAGACCAAAAAAACAATAGAAAAAATTCATAAAACCAAGAGCTTGTTCTTTGAAAAGATCAACAAAATAGACAAACCTTTAGCTAGACTCACCAAGAAAAAAAGAGAGAAGGCACAAATAAGTAAAATCAGAAATGAAAGAGGAGAGGTTACAACAGACACCTCAGAAATACAAAAGATTATAAGAGAATACTATGAAAAGCTATATGCCAACGAATTCGACAATTTGGAAGAAATGGATAAATTCTTAGAATCATACAACCTTCCAAAACTGGATCAAGAAGAAGTAGAGAATTTGAATAGACCATCACCAGTAAGGAGATCGAAACAGTAATCAAAAACCTCCCCAAAAATAAAAGTCCAGGACCAGACGGCTTCCCTGGGGAATTCTACCAAACATTCAAAGAAGACTTAATACCTATCCTTCTCAAACTCTTCCAAAAAATTGAGGAGGGAGGGAAGCTCCCTAACTCATTCTACGAAGCTGACATTACCCTGATACCAAAACCAGACAAGGACAACACAAAAAAGAAAATTACAGGCCAATATCACTGATGAACATCGATGCAAAAATCCTCAATAAAATACTAGCAAATCGCATACAACAATACGTTAAAAAGATTATACACCATGTTCAAGTGGGATTTATCCCAGGGATGCAGGGATGGTTTAACATTCGCAAATCAATCAACGTAATACACCACATTAATAAAATGAAGAATAAAAATCACATGATCATCTCAATAGATGCAGAGAAAGCATTTGACAAGATACAGCATCCATTTATGATAAAAACTCTGAATAAAATGGGTATAGAAGGAAAGTACCTCAACATAATAAAGACCATATATGAGAAACCCACAGCTAATATCATCCTCAATGGTGAAAAACTGAAAGCCATCCCTCTAAGAACAGGAACCAGACAAGGATGCCCACTGTCACCACTCCTATTAACATAGTACTGGAAGTCCTAGCCAGAGCAATCAGGTAAGAGAAAGAAATAAAAGGGATCCAAATTGGAAAGGAAGAAGTGAAACTGTCACTACTTGCAGATGACATGATTTTATGTATAGAAAACCCTAAAGAATCCACCAGAAAACTTTTAGAAGTAATAAACGAATATGGTAAAGTTGCAGGATACAAAATCAACATACAAAAATCAGTTGCATTTCTGTACACTAACAACGAAGTAGCAGAAAGAGAAATTAAGAATACCATCCCATTTACAATTGCAACAAAAAGAATAAAATACCTAGGAATAAACTTAACCAAAGAGGTGAAAGATCTGTACACTGAAAACTATAAAACATTGCTGAAAGAAATTGAAGAAGACACAAAGAAATGGAAAGATATTCCGTGCTCTTGGATTGGAAGAATTAACATAGTTAAGATGTCCATACTTCCTAAAGCCATCTATAGATTCAATGCAATCCCTATCAAAGTTCCAACAACATTTTTCACAGAAATAGAACAAAGAATCCTAAAATTTATATGGAACAACAAAAGACCCTGAATAGCTAAAGGAATCCTGAGAAAAAAGAACAAAGCTGGAGGTATCACACTCCCTGATTTCAAAATATACTACAAAGCTGTAGTAACCAAAACAGCATGGTACTGGCACAAAAACAGACACACAGATCAATGGAATAGAATCGAAAGCCCAGAAATAAACCCACACATCTATGGACAGCTAATCTTTGACAAAGTAGCCAAGAACATACAATGGGGAATAGAAAGTCTCTTCAACAAATGGTGTTGGGAAAACTGGATAGCCATATGCAAAAAAATGAAAGTAGACCCTTACCTTACACCATACACAAAAATTAACTCCAAGTGGATTAAAGACTTGAATGTAAGACCTGAAACTATGAAACTTCTAGAAGAAAACATAGGCAGTACGCTCTTCGACATCAGTCTTAGCAACATCTTCTCAAACACCAAGTCTGACCGGGCAAGGGAAACAATAGAAAAAATAAACAAATGGGACTACATCAAACTAAAAAGCTTCTGCACAGCAAAGGAAACCATCAACATAACGAAAAGACAACCTAACAATTGGGAGAAGATATTTGCAAACCATGCATCTGATAAGGTCTTAATCTCCAAAATATATAAAGAACTCATGCATCTTACCAACAAAAAAACTACCAACCCAATTAAAAAATGGGCAAAAGACCTGAACAGACATTTCTCCAAAGAAGATATACAGATGGCCAACAGACACATGAAAAGATGTTCAAAATCACTATCAGGGAAACGCAAATCAAAACTACAATGAGATATCACCTCACGCCCGTCAGAATGGCTATCATTAACAAGACAGGAAACAACATGTGTTGGAGAGGATGTGGAGAGAAGGGAACTCTCATACACTGCTGGTGGGAGTGCAAACTGGTGCAGCCACTATGGAAAACAGTATGGAGATTCCTCAAAAAATCAAGGATAGAACTACCATATGATCCAGCTATTCCACTGCTGGGTATTCATCCAAAGAACTTGAAAACACCGATGCATAAAGATACATGCACCCCTGTGTTCACTGCAGCATTATTCACAATAGCCAAGACTTGGAAGCAACCTAAGTGCCCATCAAGGGACGAATGGATAAAGAAGATGTGGTATATATACACAATGGAATACTACTCAGCCATAAGAAACGATGAAATCCAGCCATTTGTGACAACATGGACGGACATTGAGGGTATTATGCAAAGTGAAATAAGTCAGAGGGAGAAGGTCAAATACCGTATGATTTCCTTCATTAAGTAGTAGATAATAACAACAATAAACAAACACATAGGGACAGAGATTGGATTGGTGGTTACCAGAGGGGAAGGGGGGAGGGAGGAGGGTGAAAGGGATAATTCGGTACATGTGTGTGGTGATGGGTTGTAATTAGTATTTTGGTGGTGAACATGATGTAATCTATGCGGAAATAGAAGTACAATGATGTACACCTGAAATTTTTACAATGTTATAAACCAATGTTACTGCAATAAACAAAAAATTAAAAAAAAAAAAAAGAGCAAGATGACGTAATTAGAAGGAAAAAAAAAAAAAATACCAAAGGGCTGGCCCCGTGGCTTGGCGGTTGAGTGCGCGCGCTCCGCTGTTGGCGGCCTGGGTTCGGATCCTGGGCGCCCGCCGACACGCCGCTTCTCCGGCCATGCTGAGGCCGCGTCCCACATGCAGCAACTAGAAGGATGTGCAACTGTGACATACAGCTGTCTACTGGAGCTTTGGTGAGAGAAAAAAAAAAAAAGAGGAGGAGGATTGGCAATAGATGTTAGCTCAGAGCCGGTCTTCCTCAGCAAAAAGAGGAGGATTAGCACGGATGTTAGCTCAGGGCTCATCTTCCTCACACACACACAAAAAAAATACCAAAAAAAATGTATAAATACGTAATGACAAGGCCAGTCTAAATTTTAGTTCGGATTGGCAAATGTTAGCCTATAGACTCTTGATATGTTATGCTATGACTCTTTTTAATTCATGTTTATTTCAGACTCAGCCCTTAGGAAGCTCTCATAGATCTGGTGTAAAGTCTTTTTTTTTTTTTTTTAAATCACTGGCTTCAATTCCTTCTTAATCAGGTTGCATTCTTTCTTCTCACAGGCTTCTGAATGCTTGGTCACCAATTTAGTATATATTTCAATTCAGTTCACTTAGCCTGATTTCATCTCACGAAAACTGTATTGGGTATCCACCATGACCTTGGCACAGAGGGGACACAGAGATGACTGATCCTCATTGCCTTCTCTTGGGGAGGAAACCTTTTCCTTTACCCTCCTATGTTCATGTCTCGGGTGCCTGCAAAGTAAACTGACAAAAGAAAGATTAACAAGAGAAAAGACAGATTTTATTCACATAAGTAAGTATGAGACTTCACAGAAAAATGTGACTCAAGGAGGTGTTTAGAATTTGGGACTTGTATACCATCTTAATAGCAGAAGCGAAGGGGGAGAAGGGCATTTATGAGAAAATGAATGACTTTTAGGAAAGACAAATGGGCCCTTCAGAGAATAGATGGGAGATATGATAGTTTTGTGACAATGTCTGTTTAGATGTGGTGTGGGGACTTCTCCTCTCCCGTGATAAGAGTCAATCTTCCCTGGTTGCTCCCAGGGAGGGGATTTATGCCAACTGAGGTTTTTCTGGAGGCTCTACTTTTAGGCAGATAGATTTCAGGAACTCATATGTCCTCTGCTCAAAACAAGTTAATGCCGCAGTGGTGTATTCTGGACACATTTACTTCAGTCTGTGGGGGAGAGAGAAACATACACACATCACTGAGGCACAAGGAAGCCACAAGAGCAATGTGAGAACAAAGGAGGAAAGATGAGTTCTGCCCAAGTGTTGGAACACCTTGTGAGAGTTGTGGGGTCTCTGAACAGCCACTGAAATATTGGGTGGGACAGAGGGAGCTGGGGACACGAGTCCAAGGGAGGAACAAGAGGGAAGGGAGTCTGGGGGCTTCCTTGGATTAAGAATTCTTTTGAAATACACTCTCTCCTTGGTACTAATTTACATAATTTTTTCTTTACTTAATCCTTTTTGGTTTTATTTATTTATTTTTTGCTGTTTTATTCTTTTTTGTAATTCACACTTTCTCTATTGAATCCAGTTTTCTTGTCGATCCCCTTCCTTGCAGTAACAATTGAACTAGCTCCACCACTGTCTTGCTATGTGAGCTGAAGCAACTCTGAAGATTGTAGATAAACTAATAGCATAGTGTGTCATACATCCAACATAGAGTTCACGATCACTAAAAATTCACTACCACTCACACAGCCATTTCTAAATGTCTGATTACCTTTGTAAACATCCATGTCTAATAGTATTTTATTTATATTACGGTTTTGTCTAAATTCCAATTGACTTCAATATACTTATGTATAATAAAATATGAGCTTTTATAGCCAGCCAGGCAGGAAAAGAAACCAGAAGAATGATGGAGATGATTGAGTCCAAATTATTCACTGTTAAAGGGAATGGCAGACTAGTCGGAGAGTATGTCCACTGCTGAGGGGACTTTTGACAGTGACCCTCGAGGCTACTCCTCTTCTAGAGGCAGTTGGTTGTAGCACCAGGATTTGGATGAGACTGGTCTAAGAGTTTAAGCTGCAGATTCTTCTAACCCAGGCCTCAAACTGCAATCAAATCCTTCAGCACACAGGGATTTAAAATTTGGAAAACACTGCAATCTCATCACGCTCTGACTTTTCCAGCCCATTCCCTGTGTGAGTTGTACTCCAACCTATAGTTGGAAAGTCTGAAAATAAGCCTGATCCAGGAAGAAAGTCTACATTTGGCTCAGAGAGAAAATAATTCTTTAGAAACTAGACAATACTGAGTAATTTCTCATGTAGAATACTATACTTGCTTTCACATAGCTCCTTTTTTTTAAACCCAGGACTTCCCTTTCCTAGACGAGAGGAGTTTTGTTCCAGAATTGCATTTCTCTTCAGAGGCAGGATGCCCCTGCGTGCATGGGCATGAATAGAAAGAGGAAACGAGTACAATTGGCATTGTACTGTTTTTTGGTCACCTC
Source organism: Ceratotherium simum simum (assembly GCF_057802395.1). NCBI lineage: Eukaryota > Metazoa > Chordata > Mammalia > Perissodactyla > Rhinocerotidae > Ceratotherium > Ceratotherium simum. The sequence goes on from NC_141914.1 coordinate 9,659,981, forward strand.
AACACACACCCTATGAAAATAACGCCCATATACTAGCAGTGTTTGCTCAGGGACGACTTCCTTATGGTAAAACGTAGCTTCACAAATCAATTCAAATGTTTTAATGTACCACCCTCCCCTTAGTACCTATTCAAGACATGTAAAACTGTATTGGGTACCTACCATATATAATCTGAATTTATCACCGTTCTGCTTAAATATGTCTACATATTTATATGTTGAACTTTAGCAAAATGACAAGTGGTTGACCTAATAACTTTTCCCCCCTCAAAGTTAATTGATGTTGCTTAAAACCCTTTACACATGTTAACATCTGCTAAGTAAAACAGGGCATATGAATTAGAGCAACAGAACAATTGTGGATCAGAAGAGAAGTGTAGGCCCAGTTGACTGAGCATGAGGTGTCAAGGCTATCCACCATGCTTCTTTTTGGTGCGACTGGGTAGGATCTTAGTACTACCTAATCCAAATAGTGCAAATTCAGGCCATTAGTTGGTGACAGTTCTTCACCCAACATGTTTACCAATCTGCCCACTTGCATTATCCTCTCTTTTCATTTTGGCAAGTAATATGCAATCCTTTTCACACACATTATTTTTAGCTGAATAGAGGTTGCCTGGAGCTAATGGGTTGTGGATATCAGCAGCAGAATGGGGACCTCATATGACCCCTTAGTCAAAATAATGAAAGAAGTTTATCGTCTCCTTAAAAAAAATTTTTATTTTATTCGTTAAGAAGATTCTTTTTTTCCTGTAATGTCTTTCTCATACTTACATTATTTGTGCCCACTACAGGGTCTAGAAATTGAACTAAAGACATTTGTTGAACTAAAAGTAAAAGGAAGAGAGACTGAATACTCTATGAAGAATCTGACACATAGGGGAGAGGACATGTGAGACTGTGTACGTGTGAGTATGTGTGGGTGTGCAAAATACACACACAAATGTATGTATATGTGTGTAGGGAGGAGGGTGGATTAAAACCAGGCTATAATTAGACTTCCTTGCTCTTCCTTATGACACAAAACAGTGGAAGGGGATTATTTTCTCTTTTCCCATTTCAGCAATAAATATTAAGAGAAGAACATGTACATTACATTGTAAAAGTGATGCTAATATATTATAATCATAAAAATAATATATTAAACATCAACTGGGATAAACATTGTGGTTAAGGTTCAAACATCAGTTTAGATCCTGCCTCTACCATTTACGTCCTCTGGGGCTCTGAGCAGAACACTTTATCCTTCTGACTCTCAGTTTCTGTATTTGTATAATGAAAGTAATAATAATTATACCTATTTCTTGGAGTGGTTATGATGTTAAATGTGATGATTTATTTAATGCACATAGCATAAGCCCAGCATGTTGTAAGCCCTCAGTAAATGTTAGACTAATTTTTTGTGTGAAATTAGGCAAATTAATTATCTTTGGTCTTCATTTCATTTGTATGAGATGCCTGCTTCTTGGATGCTGAAGAAGCCCCAAATACTTTTTAGACACGTGAACATCAAGAAGAGCATCAATAATCAACTCAGAATAGATTCAAGACTTAATATAAGACCTGGAACCATAAAACTCCTGGAAGAAAGCATAGAGGTTAAGCTCCTTGACATTGGTCTTGGCAATAACTTTTTTGGATTTGATACCAAAAGCAACAAAAGCAAAACTAAACCAGTAGGACTACCTCAAACTAAAAAGCTTTTGCTCAGCAAAGGAAACCAACAAAAAAATGAAAAGGCAACCTATGGAATGGGCAAAAATATTTGCAAACCACATATTGGATAAGGGGTTGATATTCAAACTATGCAAGGAATTCATACAACTCAATAGCAAACAAATAATCCAATTAAAAAATAGACAAGCGTCCTGAATAGACATTTTTCCAAAGTAGACATACAAATGGCCAACAGGTACATGAAAAGGTGCTCAACATCACGAATCATCAGGGAAATGCAGATCAAAACCATAATGAGATTTCACACCTGTTAGAATGGCTAGACTCAAAAAGATAAGAAATAACAAAAGCTGGCGAGGACAGGAAGAAAAGGGAACCCTTGTGCACTGTTGGTGGGATTGTAAACTGGTGCAGCCACTGCAGAAAACAGTATGGATGTTCCTCAAAAAATTAAAAATAGAACTACCATATGATCCAGCAATCCTACTTCTGGATATATATCCAAAGGAAATGAAAACAAGATATCAAAGAGATATCTGCACTCCCATGTTTACAGCAGCATTATTCACAGTAGCCAACATGTGGAAACAACCTATGTGTCCATCAACGGATGAGTGGATCAAGAAAATGTGATATATACACAATGGAATATTATTTAGCCTTAAAAAAGAAGGAAATCCTGTCATTTGCAATATGGATGAACCTGAAGGGCATAATGCTCAGTGAAATAGGCCAGACAGAGAAAGACAAGTACTGAATGATATCACTTATATGTGGAATATAGAAAAAACTGTCAAACTCATAGAAACAGAGTGGAAAAGTGGTTACCAGGGACTGGGTGGGGGGGATAAGGAGAGATTGGAAAAGTGTACAAATTTTCAGTTATAAGATGAATAAGGGCTGAGGATCTAATGTACAACATGTTGACTATAGTTGTTAACACTATATCGTGTGATTGAAATTTGCTAAGAAAGTACAACTTAAGTGCTCTCACAAACAAAGGTAAACATGTGAGGTGATGGATGTGTTAATTAACTCGATGGAGGGAATCCTTGTATATGTATATCAAATCATCACATTGTGCACTTTAAATACCTTATAATTCTGTCAGTTATACCTTAATGAAGCTGAAAAAAATATATATAAATAAAGTTATACATTAACCTCTTAAAAAAAAAGAAGAGCATCTATATTGATAGAGTTTTCTAGGAAACCTTTGCTTAAATACACTTTTTAAAAAATCTGTTTTCCTGAGGATACTCGACCTTAGAATCAGAGCTGACTTATCTGTTAGGTACAGCAGGCCCAGTGCCTAGGACCCATAGTAGTTTTAGAGGACCACAAAAATGTATATATACATGTTTTTTCATGAGAAAGATTGGCCCTGAGCTAACATCTGTTGCCAATCCTCCTCTTTTTGCTGATGAAGATTGGCCCTGGGCTAACATCTGTGCCCATCTTCCTCTACTTTATATGTGGGACACCTGCCACAGCATGGCTTGATAACCGGTGCATAGGTCTGCACCCAGGATCTGAACCTGAGAATTCCGGGCCGCTGAAGTGGAGCATGCAAACTTAACCAATATGTCACTGGGCCGGCCTCCACAAAAATATTTTAATTTCTTTTAAAGTCAGAAGAAAAAAATAAACTTTTGGGTAAAAAATGTTTCAATATAAATTATCAATATATTCATCTTTATATCAATGTTCTCATTAAAATACCATTTAAAAATTCTTTTCATGGACGAAAGTGCCCAAGGAGGCACAACCATTGAATGGCTACGAAAGTCATACGGCAACCTTGCTTAAATGCCAGATTGCAGGTAATAGAAGGAGTCACCCTAGGTGACAGAGTGAGTCAGCTGAAAAAGGGAACAGCAGTGTCCTTTGTTATTTTTCTGCTTGTTTGTTGGTGGAGAGGGGTGGGGAGTGGTGGCAGCCAGGTGGAGGGGTGGAGTTACCTTGTTAGAATGTACCAGATGTTTTTCTCAGACTGATATTAATGTATGTCATCACATTAATATTGGCATATGGAAGCACCCATCAGCAAGAAATGTAGGTGAATAAGGCCAGGGCAAGTAATTCAGAAAAGAGGGAAAGGGTAAGAGAGAGAGAACAATTTTCTCTATTCTTCAGATGTGGGGAACAGCACCTCATTTAAAATCATACGAATAGCTTTTAAAACTCACTGGAGAGCTGAAATACAAAGTCATAGAAATACATGCTGCTGCAAATATCACAACAGCCCCTTTGCTCAGGAGGAACTAAATTATATTTAAAACATGCTGACACGGCAAGTGCAATGTCTTAACAAAAAGAATCTGAACTTGTTGTTACGGCAAGCCCTGTGCTTAATCCGTTGATGTAGTTATTTGAGCTCAGGATCTGATGTCTCATGAGATAATTTTGGACATATCAGGACGTGTTATACTTAACCAAGAGTGAGGAGGAGTCTTTCCTTTCTTGTTGCTTGGTTTTGTGGTGTTGTACAAAGTTATATTTACAAATTGCTTTCATTACTGGTTTGGAGTTATTTAACGAGTTGTGAAGTGCTAGAAATCTCCAAAATAAAAAATATAATCCATAATTTCTCAAGAGACAGAGATTTAGAAATCACTGGTTTACACTGTATGCCAAGAGCATGCATTTCAATTGTAGTCTATGAATATGAATCTTCTCAGCAATCTTGAGAATACTATTTTGCATATATTGTATAACACACAGCTCAGTGGATCTCACTCATAGCCTGCAATAAAAATCTAAACACCCACAGTGCAGATGACAGTGTTAGGCACTGGAAGTTTTGATCAGCCCTGCCAGGTACGATACAGTTGAAGGAGCTCCAAATTACTGGAGAAAAGCATTTCACTTCTCTTAACCTCGGTTTCCTTATCTGTGTACTGGAGGTAGTAATTCCTACTTTATTAACTTATTGTGAGGCTCAATTCAGACAATACGTATAAAAGTGATTCAGAAACTACAAGGAACTATGAAAATATAAGATACGGTTATTATTGTCTTTTGGGCTCAGTTTTGATACCCTGGCAACTAATAGTGATTATTTCATTAGAGTAGCATGGGATTTGGGGCTAATTTGTGGACTTAAAAATAGCTGTATGTGAGCAACTAGATGGATGTGCAACTACGACATACAACTATCTACTGGGGCTTTGGGGGACAAAAAGGAGGAGGATTGGCAATAGATGTTAGCTCAGAGCCGGTCTTCCTCAGCAAAAAGAGGAGGATTAGCATGGATGTTAGCTCAGGGCTGATCTTCCTCACAAAAAAAAAAAAAAAAAAGCTGTATGTGTAATTTAAGATTGTTTTCGATGGTAATGTCCTGGAACATGATATTTCTCTTAGGACTAATAAAGGCAAACACCTTTAACCAGCAACAGAGTAGCTTGCCCTTTGCTGCCTACTTAGCCATTCCGCAAATTGATTTGTTTTGCTCTTTGCAAATGTGTTAGCTCACAGAGTCTCCACTGAACATTAATTGTCATTGAAAATAATGAATGTGCAACGACAATGAATTTACTCAGAATCTTTGACTTCAGTAGTTAACCTAAGCTTATTCTATTTGAATGTTTTCCTTTGAAGTCATGATTATAAGGTCTTCATACCTAAAGTACATCCTTAAAATTAATAACCAGATGTCTAATTTTGCAGTAATAGGACCTAAATTATTTATGCAGATTAGATTTAGGGGAATTTGTGCCCAACCAGGACAAAACTAAGTAGATGACTTTGGAAACCTCTTTGGCGTTCTGGATCTCACCTTTCTCTTTCTTACTTTCTTTCAACTAACACTTATTGAACACCTACTGTATACTCAGTGCTACCACATATACCACCTCATGTAATCGTCGTAAAGATTGCATTTTAGAAACCAGGGAAACCAAACTTCACAGGACTTAAAAAAATATGTCTGAGAAGACACAGCTGTAGTGACAGTACCTCCTACTTACTGACTCCATGACCAGCATTCTTTCAAAACCAACACAATTTATCATCCAAGTCTACAGAAGGCAGAGGGTGTCCTCGTATTCTTCCTGTCCTGATCAAAACTTGATCTCAGGAAAGAATTTGACAAACTGATTCATAGTAAGGCAGTAGGACATAAACGACTCATTAGGCTTAAATTTGTATCTATCACAAGGAGTTGTGTAGTTTACCAAGGAAAAGACTATTTGTAATCTTACGTCAAATGCTTGAAACTCTTTCCGAAACTTCAGACATCAGATTGCAAGTGGTGTAAAGGAACTCATTGATATGTGAAATCATATTATATAAATGATCCTCCCCAACTGAATAAGTGGCACCTGGAACTGTAAGCATGCCCGAAAGACTGATGCTCTACAACTTTCGTGTAAGTCTTGTATTTAGGTTTGTAACTGCTTCTGATGGCCTTGGAGTCACCTGCAAAGAGACTGCAGTTCAGGTTGGCACTGGCAGTTTGTGTAGAATATTTCCTCTTCCTCTCGTCCAAAAATCTCAACAAAGATAGATGATAAGTCACATATATTTTTTAAAAAGCATGACTTTAACCAAAAGCAAGACAAACATCTCTAAAGACCAGAAGCAGAATAAAAACACATAACAGTAGTTTGGCTTAATTCATAGGTCTCCTGGATCCAAGATGAGAAACAAGCAGAAGTGGCCATGTATTCATCTTCTGAGGATCAGAATGAGTGAGAGAACAGCGCCAGGTTCAGTGTGTGAAATAGGAAACTAGGCCAGGGCACCTATGGTTAGAGGCAAACATTAAGTTATTGCTTAGAGGGTTGAGAGGAAGCACAAATAGTTGCTCCACCAAAGCCGGGCTAAGCCCCAACTGGCTTAGCAATACATCCATAATATTCTTATGTTATGAGAGCTCTGGTTGGCAATGAAAGAGGCAGGTAGGGACAACTGTAAAACTATCATACACGGAGAGGTGAGAAAGGAGAGATTAAACAAAACAAACAAACAAGCCAAGAAAGGCTCATGGAAGAAAATACACTAAAACTTCAAAGCAGACAAAAAGAAAAAATTAATTGTGAAAAAGAGCCGTCAAACAGATGTTATTCTGGTAACGTGACTATGTTTGAGTAACTTGAAAAAGACTGCAATATGTATGTTTAAGATCTTAAAATACACAAATAAAGAACAAAACGATTCTAAGAAAAAAGATGATTAAGAATCAAAAACATGTAGCTATCAAAAGTACTGAAGAGAAACCATAAAAATGAAATATGCAGACCTTGAAATTAAACAACAACAATAACCAAAAAAACCTGAGTAAACTGGATGAACACCAGGTTGGAAGAGCTGAAGAGAAGATTAATGAATTAGAAAGAGTACAGAGGATTTGACCTAGAACATGTAAAAGAGAGAAAGAGGAAGGAAAACTATGATGTCCAAGTTATAATAGACTTGGAGAGTGGTCCAACTTAAAAATTCTTTCCCCAGAAAATTTTCAAAAGAAGAGAAAATGTCAATATTTAAAGAGATAATAACTCAGAAATTTCCAGACTGAAGGATTGAATTCCAATTTAGAAAATGCGGATAGAAAACTAAGCAAGATAAACAATTCTGTACCTTGACAAACATGGTAAAACCGTAAAATATCATGGCTGAAAGAAAATCTTAAAACTTCCCTGAAAGGAAAGCAAATTGTTTGATAATTAAATGAGAACAGACATTTCTTGAGAAGCTATAGAGGCCAGAAGACAATGGAGCAGTAGCTTCAAAGTCCTGGGGAAAAAGACACCAAACTACAATAATGTACACCCTAAGCTATCATTCAAGACTAAGTACGCCAGGAAAACATTTTTAACACATAGAGAAGTCATGCAATTTTTCACCCATAGACCTTGACTGAAGAAATTCTGAAGCATTTACTTTAGCAAAAAGAAAAGTGTACCTGGATAGAAGGAGAGGAATGCAAGAATAAACTATGAGAGGAAGAAAAGACAATATGTGTTTGTACGCTTGATTAAAAGTAAGTAATTTTTGTTGAATTTTTTGTTGTTTCTTTTTTAAAAAGCTGAAACTAAAACTCTAGATAGAAATAATATAAATGAGGTCTTGTTTGAGAGGAGGAAAGAGATACTAAACTATATTAAATTTGTTAGAAATCTAAAGTTTAGAATATACAGGCTCAACTTCAGATAGTTCATTTGCTGAAAGTGGGTTTGGCTGCAGCTGAGTGATACAGGCCGGTTCAAGTTCTCTGACTTTTTCTACCAAAACTGAATAATAGAAAATAGATGTTGATAATAGTAAAGGAAAAAATAAAAGCAGAGAAATCAAGAATCATTACGTGGTGATTATGTATCTAAATATATATCTAAAATATATAATCACTAAAATAAGAGCAATGCAATTGATAAATCCATACAAGCAAAACATACAAAAAGGATTAAAAAAAACTTTATCATTGCAGCAGAAGGGTAAGAAAAGAAGGAAAAGAACCTAAGAAAATCAAAGAGAAAAGGACACATAACATGCCAGAGACAAGTCACAACCAGTAATCCACTCATCTATTAAAATACAGAATCTATCAGAGTATATTTTAAAATGTCCATATTAAATGCTCTTTTTAAGAGACACAAAAAAGACAAATAATACAGAAAGTTTGAAATAAAGGGACATAAAGTGAAATAGGATAAAAATGATATACTTATATATTGATCATACTAATAAAAAGAAAGCTGATGTAGTATCACTAATAATGGAATTATTGACTAGAATTTAAAACAAAAGCCCTAACAAGGATGAGATGCTCCATAACAATAAAAGTATTCATCAATGTACATAAATATTACAAATTGTGATACTCTAACCAGATACAAATAAAGTACATAAAGTTAAAATTGACAGGATTATAAGAAGCAATTAACAAATCCATAATTATAGTGGGGAACTTTTAAATATTCTCCAAGAGGCTGATTGAGCAAAAATATTATAAAGGCTATTTAAAACATAAGGAAAGTAGTCAATAGCATTATTATCTGTTTGTCTGTCTGTCTATCTCTATCTACCTGCCTACATATCTGTCTATCTACCTATCAAACTCTACATGCAAGAAATATATATTATATATTCTTTCCAGCACACATGAAACCTATAAAAAATTGATCAACACAAACCACAGGGGAAGCCTCAAGTCCAAAAAAATCAGTTTGTATTATCTGACCACAAAGCAATAATAAGAAATCGATTACAGAAAGATAGTAAACAAACACAAAAACAATCATATATAAGGAAATACACACACACACTGTGAATAATCCTTAGACTAAAGGAGAAATCACAATGAAAATTCCAAACTATTTAAAAGTGAATAGCAGTGAAAAGATTACATATCAAAATGTGTGAGATATGGTTAGAGTGGTAATTAGCAGAACATTTACTGGCATACATTCATATGTTAGAAAAAAGTAAAAATTTAAAGTAAATGAGCTACATGATAATATTAAGAAGGTAGGTGAAAGTAAAAATAAAGGAAATATAGCAATAAACAGAAGGAAGCAAGTTATAAAGATAAGAAAAAAATAGGGTAGCAAACAAGGAAATAACAGTGAGGATCTAAAAACCAAAAGCTGTTTTTTTCAAAAACTAAAAATAAAGTAGAAAATTTTCAATCAAGGCTATTAGAGAAGCCCAAATAATCAATACTAGAAAATGAAAAAAGGAGACTACTTTTAGAATTAATAGTGGTGATTTAAGAGTCAAAATGAAAAACTGAATAATTTAGTGCCAAAAGGAGAACATTTTGAAAATATTTACATTACAAAAGTAAATCAAGAAGAAATAGAAAGAGAACAATATCATTAAAAAAACTGATTCATCTTCTCCTTCTTCCCTTCTTCCCCACAGAAAACAAAGATACCAAGCTCAGAAGGTTAAACAGGAAAGTTTTGTCAAATAGCTAATATATACATAATCTCTACCTAATGAAAATTATTTTAAAAAATTATGAAAACTACCTAAATCATTTTGTAGGGCCAATACAACCTTAATAGAAAAATCAGATATGAAAGTACAAGAAAAAATTCCTCACCAATCTTACCTATGAACATGGTTAAAATACTAACAAATGAACTCTAGCTACGCACAAAAAAAATTGCTGTGTCCTGATAAATTAAGATCATTTCATAACAATGTATCAATATAAGCTGCTAAAGAATAAATATCATATGATTATTTTGGTACATGCAAAAAAAAAGCTGATGAAATTTAATGCTGGTTCAAGATCTTAAAATCTTAGCAGATTTTTATAGATTCTTATTTTGTAGCAAATAGCTACAAATAATCTATTGTAAACACACTACTTACTTTTCAATATTGAAAAAATGTCTTGAATTGCAGACAATATGATTGGATTCATAGAATATTCAAAAGAATCCACAGAAAAGCTCCTGAAATAAATTAAGATACTTTATTAAGTTAACTGGATAAAATATTTTTATATTAAAATTCATGGTATTTCTCTATACCAGCTATACTAATTAGAAAATATAATAAAATATCTCACTAATAATAAAAATGTATGATTCACAATAATAAATACAATGAAAGATATGTCATATTTTATAAATAAGGAATATAAAAAAGAAATGATACATGGGGATATATATCTTATTAATGAATAGGAAAACTTAATATCTTAAATAATTTCTCCAACAAAGCAATCTGGCAAAATCTTGGATTCTGACAAAAGTTATTCTAGTCAATTTTGAAAAATGGAAAAACAAAGAAGAAGGATCTGATCCATCCCCTGCCGTCTTTTAAAGCCACAGCATTAAATGGCATTTAAGTGGAAGAAAAGTTAGTAAAAGAGCCTAAAATGTGACCCAAACCCAAATGGGAGCACGATGTGAGACAGAGATTGTGATACAAACTGTGTGAAAACACGAACCCTGTGGTAATTGGTGCTGGGTCAGCTGGCTTTGCACAGGGTAAGAACTCAATGAAATTGCCTGTTACAGACTATACCCACCAATATAATCCTGTTGGATCCAAGACTTAAAGATGAAAAACAAAATTGTAAAACTTTTAGAAGAATATATACGTGACTATTTTTTTTTAAAATGTGTAAGGGAAGAATTTCTTAAATCAGATAAAGAGTCATGAAGGAAACATAGATAAACTCGACATATAACACTTGAAGATATGAGAAGAGAATTTTTTACTTATGTGACTAAGATTAGGTAATTATAACTTTAAAAAGAATTCATAAAAGTGAATAAGAGGAGAGGAAGTCAAGATGGCGGCGTAGGCAGACTCTGAACTCACCTCCTCCCGTGGACACAGCCAATTCACAACTACTCATGGAAAAATTACCCCTGAGACAGAACTGAAAACTGGATGAGAGGAACTCCTGCAACAACGGACAATCCTAACTGAGGTGGAAGAGACAGAAACTCCCTTCTGGAGAGAAAAACGCCGCCTTCACAAGCCGCCAGCTTCACGGCCACCAGGAGCAGCTCACCGGTACGCAGCCTCCCTGGAGGCGCGGGGCCCTGAGCCGGGAGCGCCCCCCGCTGTGGGCATTTTGTGGCCCCAGCACAATCGAGATGAGTGGCAGAATATCTGACTGTGCCTGCTACTAAAACATTGGGGAGCACCCCCAGAAAAGCTGGTTCACAAAGAAACTAAAACCGGCTCTTAAAGGGCCCACACGCAAACTCACCCATTTCAGAAAGCAACCTAAAATCACCAGAAAGAAAGGTGCACAGAGCTTTGGTGAAAAGAGACTCACCTAATAGGCCCTGTGTGCATCTCAGTGAGAGGTGGGACCTCTCCCACATTGGCGGTGGCCATTGTTGTGGCGTGGTGTGGGCGTGCTGACACAGACGCCATTGGAGTTCTCCCTGGGGCCTGCTAGCCCAGGGTCTGCCCCACCCACTAGAGCACCGATTTAATCCAGCTCAGCCAGGGCGGGCAGCCCACCTTAGAGACTGGCCCCACCCAACAACAAGCCCTTGGGCAACTTGTGGGCTTGCACAGATTGGTGACTGGATTCTCTGCAGCCTGGCAACTGAGCCGACTTCAGTGGGGCAGGGCATGCACAAGGAGCGGGTGGGAGTGTGGGGCGGTGGGGGAGTGTGTGGGGCTCCCGCTGTGGAGAGACTGGGTCCGCTTCGGGAGGTCAGGGTGCGCACACGGGGCAGGACTGTGTTGACTGTGTGTGTGGACCTGTGGGCGGCAGGGCTTCTCAGCTGCAGAAGACTTGTGTTTATCAAAGACCCACGTAGGGGGTTTGCCCCACCTTCCAAAGCCTGAAACAATTGGGTGCTCCTGTGCCTGAGGCCAGCCCCACCCAGCTGCAATCCTCAGAAAGCTGACAAGAGACCTAAAGCCTGGAGGCTTATAGCAATTGTAAGGCCCTGAGCCTAACAACCTGCCACGGTGGGGGCCTACTCACTTAAAAGAAATACTGCAACACAAATGTGGTATTAGAACTTGCAGCCAACTGTGCTGGGGCTCCCCACACCTCATAAAGAGACTGAAGGGCCCACAACAACTACAAGCAGCTGAGCATTACAACAGCTGGCCAGGAGCATAACTCAGCCTCCCTGGGTGCCTACAGGGAGAGCAAACAGGCCACAACAGAAGGACACACGTAGCCCACATAGGGGTCACCCCTGGAACATTGAGAACTGAGGGAGGCACACGGCAGGCCTCCTAAGCCATCACTTACATAAGGTCACCTATTCAAGAGCAGGAGACATAGCTGACCTACCTAATACGTAGACACAAGCACAGGGAAAGAGGTAAAATGAGGAGGCAAAGGAATACATTCCAAGTAAGGGAACAGGACAAAACCCCAGAAAAGGAACTAAGTGAAAGAGAAATGAGCAACCTCCCTGACAGAGAGTTCAAACAAAGAGTGTTAAAGATGCTCACTGATCTGGGGAGAAGAATAGATGAACTCAGTGAGAATGTCAACAAAGAAATGGAAGATATAAAAAAGAACCAATCAGAAATGAAGAATACAATACTGGAAATGAAAAATTCACTAGAAGGACTCAAAAGCAGAGTAGAGGATACAGAAGAAGGGATCTGTGAGCTGGAGGAAAGACTAGAGGAAATTACCCAAGCTGAACAGGTAAAAGAGAAAAGAATTAAAAAGAGTGAGGACAGTCTAAGGGACCTCTGGGACAACATCAAGCGCACTAACATCCGTGTTATAGGTGTCCCGGAAGGAGAAGAGCGAGACAAAGAGGCAGAGAATCTATTTCAAGAAATAATAGATGAAAACTTCCCTAACCTAAGGAAGGAAACAGACATCCAGGTACAGGAAGCTCAGAGAGCCCCAAAGAAGATAAACCCAAAGAGGCCCACACCAAGACACACCATAATCAAAATGTCCAGAATTAAAGATAAAGAGAGAATCCTAAAAGCCGCAAGAGAAAGTCAAGTTACATACAAAGGAAACCCCATAAGGCTATCAGCTGACTTCTCAGCAGAAACCTTATAGGCTAGAAGAGAATGGCATGATATATTTAAAGTGCTAAAAGGAAAAAACTTACAGCCAAGAATACTCTACCCAGCAAGGTTATCATTCAAAATGGAAGGAGAGATCAAAAATTTCCCAGACAAGCAAAAGTTAAAGGAGTTTGTCACCAAGAAACCAGTGCTACAACAAATGTTAAAGGGACTGATTTAAGGGGAAAAGAGAAGGCCACAAATAGGAAAAATTATCTATTTCCATGATAAGAGGGTAATGGATACAAATGCACAAAAAAGAGGTTAGATGTGATATCAAAAACATAAAATGAGGGAGGAGGGAATTAAAGAGTAGAGCTTTCAGACAGAGGTCAAACTAAAGAGACCATCAATTCTGTATAGAAGAAGAACGGAACAGAGAAGAACTACTAAAACACTGAGAAAAAAAAAAGTTAAAAAATGGCAGTAAGTACATACTTATCAATAGCTACTTTAAACGTCAATGGACTAAATGCTCCAATTAAAAGGCATAGGGTGGCTGATTGGATAAAAAAACAAGACCCATATATATGCTGCATACAAGAGACACACTTCAGACCTAAAGACACTCACAAACTGAAAGTGAAGGGATGGAAAAAGATACTCCATGCAAATGGCAACGAAAAGAAAGCTGGGGTAGCAGTACTCATATCAGACAAAATAGACTTTAAAACAAAAACTGTAAAAAGAGACAAAGAAGGGCATTACATAATGATCAAGGGAACAATCCAACAAGAGGATATAACACTTGTAAATATCTACGCACCCAATGTAGGTGCACCTAAATATATAAAGCAATTATTAACAGACATAAAAACAGAAATAGACAGTAACACAATAATAGTAGGGGACTTTAACACTCCACTGACACCAATGGGTAGATCATCCAAACAGAAGATCAATAAGGAAACATTGGCCTTAAATGATACACTAGAACAGATGGACCTAGTAGATATATACAGAGAATTCCATCCAAAAACCGAAGAATACACGTTCTTTTCAAATGCACATGGAACATTCTCCAGGACTGATCACATGTTAGGCCACAAAACAAGTCTCCATAAATTTAAGAAGATTGAAATAATACCAAGCATCTTTTCTGACCACAACGGTATGAAACTAGAAATCAACTATAGGAAGAAAATCAGAAAAGCCACAAATACATGGAAATTAAACAAGATGCTACTGAACAACGACTGGGTCAACAAAGAAATCAAAGAAGAAATCAAAAAATAACTGGAGACAAATGAAAATGAAAATATGACATGCCAGAATTTATGGGATACAGCAAAAGCGGTTCTAAGAGGGAAGTTTATAGCAATACAGGCTTATCTCAACAAACAAGAAAAATCTCAAATAAACAATCTAACAATGCACCTAAAGGAAGTGGAAAAAGAAGAACAAACCAAGTCCAAAATCAGTAGAAGAAGGGAAATAATAAAAATCAGAGCAGAAATAAATGAAATGGAGACCAAAAAAAACAATAGAAAAAATTCATAAAACCAAGAGCTGGTTCTTTGAAAAGATCAACAAAATAGACAAACCTTTAGCTAGACTCACCAAGAAAAAAAGAGAGAAGGCACAAATAAGTAAAATCAGAAATGAAAGAGGAGAGGTTACAACAGACACCTCAGAAATACAAAAGATTATAAGAGAATACTATGAAAAGCTATATGCCAACGAATTCGACAATTTGGAAGAAATGGATAAATTCTTAGAATCATACAACCTTTCAAAACTGGATCAAGAAGAAGTAGATAATTTGAATAGACCAATCACCAGTAAGGAGATCGAAACAGTAATCAAAAACCTCCCCAAAAATAAAAGTCCAGGACCAGACTGCTTCCCTGGTGAATTCTACCAAACGTTCAAAGAAGACTTAATACCTATCCTTCTCAAACTCTTCCAAAAAATTGAGGAGTGGGGGAAGCTCCCTAACTCATTCTACGAAGCCGACATTACCCTGATACCAAAACCAGACAAGGACAACACAAAAAAAGAAAATTACAGGTCAATATCACTGATGAACATCGATGCAAAAATCCACAACAAAATACTAGCAAATCGCATACAACAATACGTTAAAAAGATTATACACCATGATCAAGTGGGACTTATTCCAGATATGCAGGGATGGTTTAACATTCGCAAATCAATCAACGTAATACACCACATTAATAAAATGAAGAATAAAAATCACATGATCATCTCAATAGATGCAGAGAGAGCATTTGACAAGATACAGCATCCATTTAGGATAAAAACTCTGAATAAAATGGGTATAGAAGGAAAGTACCTCAACATAATAAAGACCATATATGAGAAACCCACAGCTAATATCATCCTCAATGGTGAAAAACTGAAAGCTATCCCTCTAAGAACAGGAACCAGACAAGGATGCCCACTGTCACCACTCCTATTTAACATAGTACTGGAAGTCCTAGCCAGAGCAATCAGGCAAGAAAAAGAAATAAAAGGGATCCAAATTGGAAAGGAAGAAGTGAAACTGTCACTATTTGCAGATGACATGATTTTATATGCAGAAAACCCTAAAGAATCCACCAGAAAACTTTTAGAAGTAATAAACGAATATGGTAAAGTTGCAGGATACAAAATCAACATACAAAAATCAGTTGTATTTCTATACACTAACAACGAAGTAGCAGAACGAGAAATTAAGAATACCATCCCATTTACAATTGCAACAAAAAGAATAAAATACCTAGGAATAAAGTTAACCAAAGAGGTGAAAGATCTGTACACTGAAAACTATAAAACATTGCTGAAAGAAATTGAAGAAGACACAAAGAAATGGAAAGATATTCCGTGCTCTTGGATTGGAAGAATTAACATAGTTAAGTAGTCCATACTTCCTAAAGCCATCTATAGATTCAATGCAATCCCTATCAAAGTTCCAACAACATTTTTCACAGAAATAGAACAAAGAATCCTAAAATTTATATGGAACAACAAAAGACCCCGAATAGCTAAAAGAATCCCGAGAAAAAAGGACAAAGCTGGAGGTGTCACACTCCCTGATTTCAAAATGTACTACAAACCTATAGTAATCAAAACAGCATGGTACTGGCATAAAAATAGACACACTGGAATAGAATGGAATAGAATCAAAAGCCTAGAAATAAACCCACACATCTATGGGCAGCTAATCTTTGACAAAGGAGCCAAGAACATACAATGGGGAAGAGAAAGTCTCTTCAACAAATGGTGTTGGGAAAACTGGATAGCCACATGCAAAAAAATGAAAGTAGACCATTACCTTACACCATACACAAAAATTAACTCAAAATGGATTAAAGACTTGAATGTAAGACCTGAAACTATGAAACTTCTAGAAGAAAACATAGGCAGTACGCTCTTCGACATCGGTCTTAGCAATATATTTTCAAGCACCACGTCTGACTGGGCAAGAGAAACAATAGAAAAAATAAACAAATGGGACTACATCAAACTAAAAAGCTTCTGCACAGCAAAGGAAACTATCAACAAAATGAAAAGACAACCTAACAATTGGGAGAAGATATTTGCAAACCATGCATCTGATAAGGTCTTAATCTCCAAAATATATAAAGAACTCATGCATCTCAACAACAAAAAAACTACCAACCCAATTAAAAAATGGGCAAAAGACCTGAACAGACATTTCTCCAAAGAAGATATACAGATGGCCAACAGACACATGAAAAGATGTTCAAAATCATTAACTATCAGGGAAATGCAAATCAAAACTACAATGAGATATCACCTCACGCCCGTCAGAATGGCTATCATTAACAAGACAGGAAACAACAAGTGTTGGAGAGGATGTGGAGAGAAGGGAACTCTCATACACTGCTAGTGGGAGTGCAAACTGGTGCAGCCACCATGGAAAACAGTATGGAGATTTCTCAAAAAATCAAGGATAGAACTACGATATGATCCAGCTATTCCACTGCTGGGTATTTATCCAAAGAACTTGAAAACACCAATGTGTAAAGATACACGCACCCCTGTGTTCATTGCAGCGTTATTCACAATAGCCAAGACTTGGAAGCAACCTAAGTGCCCATCAAGGGACGAATGGATAAAGAAGATGTGGTACATATACACAATGGAATACTACTCAGCCATAAGAAACGATGAAATCCAGCCATTTGTGACAACATGGATGGACATTGAGGGTATAATGCAAAGTGAAATAAGTCAGAGGGAAAAGGTCAAATACCGTATGATTTCCTTCATTAAGTAGTAGATAATAACAACAATAAACAAACACATAGAGACAGAGATTGGATTGGTGGTTACCAGAGGGGAAGGGGGGAGGGAGGAGGGCGAAAGGGATAATTCGGCACATGTGTGTGGTGATGGGTTGTAATTAGTATTTGGGTGGTGAACATGATGTAATCTATGCAGAAATAGAAGTATAATGATGTACGCCTGAAATTTGTACAATGTTATAAACCAATGTTACTGCAATAAACAAAAAATTTTAAAAAATTGGATTATATAAATTAGATTATATTTTGAGTCTGACAGGATTTCCTGATGAATTGGAGGTGGGATGAAAAAAAGAAAGGATGGCTAACTAGTAGATTTCTGGCTTGAGCATGTAGGTGGAATGGTGGTGCCATTTACTGAGATGGGAGCTGAAGCAGGAGCAAAACCTGCCCCTCCTTCTATATTTCCAATCTTGGTAAATGGAACCACCATCCAGTCAGAAACTTGAGCCCCATCCAAGGCCCTGTCCTAACCAAAGAGTTACCAAATCCATTAATTCTACCTCCCCAAAGTTTCTCAAATCTGTTCCCTCCTTTCCATCCCCACTGACTTGGGCAGTTCTTGAGACCAAATTACTCACCAAGATTATTGAAATGGCCTTAATAATCTCCAGGTTTAAACTCCAAACGAACATCAATGCTATAAATTGTTCCCTTGCTTAAATTCTTCAACATTCTTTTTGAAGAGCAATTTGGCAATATCTATCAAAGTTTAAAATGAACATGCCCTTTGATTGGCTCTCTTTTATGATTCTATACTATAGAAATACTCAGAGAATGAAAATTTGAGGGTAATTCATTATAGCATTTTAATAGTGAAAAACTGGACACTACCTAAATGCCATTCAATAAGGGAATCGTTACACAAACTATCATACAACTATATTATAAAATTCTATCTAGTCCTTATTTTAAAAATTGAAGCAGATCTAAATATATTGATATGGAAAGATCCAAGGGCAGGTGGCAAAAGCAAGTGGCAATGTGTATGTGATTGCATTTATTTAAAAAGCATTACAGTATATCTGTGGTATGTGTGTATGTTTTTTCTAAAGGCCTAGAAAAAATCTGGGATGATACACATTAAACTATCAACAATGGTTATCTTGAGGTAGTGAGATGGGGATGGGCTGGGTGGCGAGTTTTCATTTTTTACTATGTAAGTCTTACTGGTTGAATTTTTAAATAATTAATACATTTATATAACAACAACAACAACAAAAGTGTATAAGAAAAAAGAATAACCAGTCTAGTAAATAAGTACACAAAGTACATGGAAAACAATTTAGACAAGAGCAAACTTGAACGTTCAAAAAAAAGTTTAAAATAATGCTCAATCTCATAACTAATCGAGAAAATAAAATAGAGACTAAAATGATGTATGCTTTTATACCAAAAGAGGATGGAAAAATTTTAAAAGTTTAACTCTTCCAAGTATAATTTAGAATGTAAGTGAAAACTCTCATCTACTGGGGAAAGTGTATTGTCTAAGGACCAATTTACAGACTGGCAATATATTGTAAAGTTGAAGATGCCCTATCTGTGCGTTAGCAAGCCTCTTCATATGTGTACATACCAGAGAACCTCCCACACATTTCATGAGGATACAATTAAGGATGTTTATTACAGAGTAATTTATAATAGTTAAATATTAGAAATGAGTAAATCAATATCAAAAGGGGAATGGATAAATAAAATGTGGTATATTCTTGAAAGCGACACGTGTCAACATGAATAGATCTCAAAAATATAGTATTGAATGAAAAAGAAAAACAAATTGCAACTGATACCACACAATGATATCATATATGGAAATTTAAAATATGCGATATTTTGATAGTGACTACATATATTTAAGATAAAAGTGCAAAAGCATCAATTGATTGAATACACAAGGTTGAGATGGTGGAGGTCTCTGGATAGTCAAGGGATAAGTGGAATGATGGAAGAGAGCAAAGGAGACCAACTTTATTCATAATAATTTTATTTCTTTTATGAAATATATTTGAAGCCAATATGACACAGAGTTAATATTTGTCATCCTGGGTACTGGATACATGTATATGTGTGTTATTTTCTTAACTTTTCTGTCTTTTAAATTAAATTTTTTCAAGAAATGAAAAAATAAACCAAACCCACCAGTGTATTTGCGAGATGGTACTTGCAGTCAGCCGGAGCACATTTTAGTTGTATTTCAGGCCTTCCTTGAATGATATCTTTCCTTTAGTAGAGTAAAATTATTTTTTCTTTATTCCTCTGGTTTCGAAGAAGAGGAATTTTCCCTAAACATTCCTGGATTTTTGCCCCAACCTTTCCTGTGCCTCACTTGGTTACTACTCCACCGTTCTCCTCTCTCTCTTTGGAGCCAGTGCCCTGCAGTGAACATGCATTATATGCTCTCCTTACCTTCATTCTCTATTTTCTAGATTGTTAAAGCAGGCTTTAAGCTCATCTACTACATAAGAAGATTTCCTCTCAGGCGTACAATCAGAAATTTTATATTAACAAGTGGGAATGGTAGTACAATGGCAAATTGACTTTATGTTTCCCTTAATTCTCAGACAATAGGTGTTTTAGTGGCCTAAACAGAACCTGAGTGTCACACATAAAAAGCAGAAAAGAGCCACACACTCAGGAAGGGATATAAAAGTACTTGTGCTAAGCATAATTTGTACTCAGTTCTAAAAAGAGTCAATGCAACTAGAAAGGGATGTAAAGTTATCTGGTCTAAAAATAATTTTCTTCCAGATCTATAAAGAGTATTAATATCTATACATATTGCAAGCTCTTACCAGTTTTTTGAGGATTGTAGTAGCTCATAGTCCTATGCATTTTGATTAGCACAAATGGAGACATGCAAGATTTATGTAATAATAACACTCTCTGCATTATGTAATGACTTTCTCTAAGAAATGCATTTTCCTTTGTAAACATTCTTTCAAAAAGCCAAAAACGTGACAAATATTAGAAACAATGTTTTCTAGTAACTAGATTTGATCTAAATATATTGGTATGCCAAATTTTGATGAGATATTTAGAGATATTCTAATGAATGCACAAGATTTTTGTCATTTTTTGCCTGTTTATGGTAATGTAAGAAATGCCTAAAGCAATAGAGTTATTTTAAAAACAGAATTAATTCCAAAAAAAATAAAGATATCTTTCTTTCTATTTAAAAACTCTGCTCCTGGGATAATACCGTTTTGGGATTGCCATATAATTTTTTTCCCCACAAACAAGGATAAAGCCTATACCTTACATACTCTCATTCACGCAAAAGTGATTAGATAAACTACTAGAACTCTTTGCCACACATTTTGGATGATCGGTCTGAAGGTAGGACTTATAGTTCTTTGTTTTTTCTAAACTATTGCTATTTTCCACAAGGTAGCAACATATAAGCCAGTGGTAAATATTTTTCAACTGTGGCAAACACAAATGTTAATGTTGATGAAAAGAAACGTGAACATGTGGTGTAATCTCATCCATCCCACCATCATCTCTCCTAGAATCTCCTGCAAGTCTGCCTCTCCAATGCTTCCATAACGCTAGGTGAAGGGCGTTGTGTTGAGGAGACAGTGTCCTTGGAGCTTCCTGTGCTGCCAGTGTCAATACTCATCTCCCGTCCCACACAGGCCAGGCTGCAGACATGGCTGAGGCATGGACACACAGGGCTTTGCACGGTACTGAAGACTTATCCCATTCCTCACTCCCAAATCCCCCTAAGTGGTGTCTAAACACGCTTTTTCATGAAGCACCGTACATCTCCCTCTCTAACCCTGTCCTATACCGCTCCCAACTTGTCAAATCCTTCTACTTTCTTCCCTGAAACTTGAGTCAACCAGCATCAACTTACTCCCTATGTTCAGTGTCTTGTAAAAAGTCTTCTTTCCCTTATTTATCTTAGCAAAAAATGGCTCACCTTTGGGGACAATGTTTTTCCTGTGACTTTTTCAAGTGGTGGTTGTTTTTTCTCCCATCTTTTTCTTTCTTCTCCTTCATGACCTTTCCAGAACATTCTCTTTCCATTCTTTCTAAAAATCCCCAGCATCTTTGAAGGTTTTGATATTAAACAGTGTCATTCCTCCTATTGTAGTCATCCTCAATCCTTGAAGATTTAACTACCTGAATTGTAGTCTCAATTGCTCTCACTCCAACATTATTCCTTGGACCACACTTCTGCCTCCTTTGTTGGTGCCCTTGTAAGCTCTCCAATCTGACTCGAGTCCAAGTTGAACCCCAGGGCCTGCGTACTCCACAGACTGTATACACAGTATACCTTACTAGCTCCACTTCTGGACTTGGATGGATTGTTATTCTCTTTGATAACACATATTGGAACTGTGGGGGTCAGCTTTCCATGATATGAAACGACCAATGGGAAAAGGAGATGAGAGAGAGCAGGGCACATACATATCCCTTTATCTCTCCCTTTCATGGACTGCTCCACTTTATGTTTTTTCCTCAAAAACTTTCCAGAGAAGCCGCACATACTGAGTGAAAACACCTCCTGAGTGACCTTATTTCAGTACTTCTTGGCACTGCTTCTCATTATATTATTTGCATTTTTCCTTGCCTCATGTCTCTTAATTTCTTCATCTTCACTGCCCTAGAGTTTCACCTACTAATAAAGTGTAAGCACTTTAGTCCTTGTCTCAGGTTCTATTTTCTGGAAGGCTAAAGAGAAATAGTTAATAGTGTGAATAAATTCTATTGAGACCAGAGAGAAATCAATAAGAAACATCCAAGGTAAAATAAGGAAGATATCATATTCTGTTCCAGGGGACGCTTCATTCTTGATCATTTACTTAAGAAAAATGATGTTCAATCAATGCTTAATGAGCTGCAAGATGGTATCTTTTTTCTGCTCCTTTACTAGTAGACATTTTTTGATTTTTCACCTGCAATTATGTTTTATTATTATTTTTTTAGTAAAAATGGAATAAGAGTCTTACATGAAATGAATCAATGTGAGGTTGGTCTCTGGGGTCCCTCTGCTCCCTGCTACCAAACCAACATAGATTTTGATATAGCCATTTGATGATCAGAAGTTTCATTTTCTTTGAGTCACAGAAGCCACTTCATTTTATGTACTTAGACCAGTGCTATCCAGTAGAAATTTTGCTGGTGAAGGACATGTTCTGTTGAGTTCAATGCAGAAGCCACTGGCCACATGTGGCTATTGAGGTTTTGAAAATTTTAATTCAAATGTAAATAGCCACATGTAGCTAGCAGCAACATATTGAACTGCACAGTTCTAAACTGGCAGAAGAGATGCTTTTGCAACCTAAGAAACACAGCCTAAAGTCACCCATTCCACGACCAACTCTGAAGAGAGCCTCTCTGCTGCTACTTCTAGCATATAGCATGTGCTAAACTACAATGGAATGATGAGAGATATCCCTAATATAGGTAGGAAAGAGTGAGTATGATAAAGCTCTATAAACCTAGCCCTTAGAATAAAATAGAACTATTTGGTTGACATTTTCTCTATATCAAAAGTTGTTGAAAAATTATTGTGTCAAGTCCTTGCAATTGTTAATGTGCTTAATACAGCTTTTTAAGGTATCCTGTTCATTAAACCTTCTACTATACAAATTAAAATAATACAACTGACTAATCAAAGCCTCCAAAACAATAGTTAATTCTTTGTATTTCTCAACCATAGTGTTTAAGTCATGTTCTCAGGAAAGTCTTACACAGAAACTCCTTCCTCTTTGTTTCAGGCCAGGATCCTTGTTTACATGCTATCATAGTATCTTGTTCATTTCACTCAATTCACTTTTCTTTTCATAATTATACATTCACTCCTGTGATTATTTGATTAAAATATGTCTCTTCTACTAGATTCTAAGCTCTGTATAAGTAGGAGCATGATTCTTACTGGCACAGTGTCTGACATGTAACGCATGATCAAAAAAGCGTTGAATGTGTGAGTAAAGCTTTTTCACCCATTGTGGGAAAAAATTCAGTTTAACATGTCTTTCAGTATGTAAAATACTCTGAATGTTCCCAACGGTTCTTCTCAATAATATGCATTGCCAGTTAACTTATTTTCATTTGTACCCCTTCCCCTTTTACCTGATATAATGTATAAACCAACCCTCTTCAAATCCACTGGTAATTAGTGGGAAACTTGAGGAATATAACCTAGACTAATTGAAAGGTTTAAAAATAAATAGTTGCCTTTGGAAAATTGAATGATATTAAACATGAGTTTTATAAAAATTGGCCACATAATTAGCTTCAGATCTTTGAAGTTGAGTAATAGTTTCTTGATGTTGTAATTCTTGTGACCTTAATCCACCCATTCATGCTTGAAAGGGACCACAGACCACATTACTATTTTGTGAACTTTCCATTTGTCCATTTATACTTCCTTGTGTTATTCTATTACATAGTATTTTTTCACTGAAATATTTTAAAGTGTGAGTACAAGTTCTTTCCAAAAGAGGATATTTCTAAACTCTGTTAGAGTGAGTTACTGACTATATATACTTCATAACCAAAGTTCCTTATTTCTTTTTTCTTTATTATAATATTTTTTCTAATCCTCTCAGCAGCTGAATATGCCTGAATATATTTCAAATCAATAAAATCAATATTAGCTAAGAATATTCAACGTTTCAGGGCCATAATTTTACAAAATCCTCAAAAATGAGGCAAAACTGGGCTACTTAGATAAAGATCTGAAACATTTTCTTTTCAAGTGCTGGTTGCTAGTAATCTCTTGAAATAGGCATTGCTACAATCTATGTTCACAGATCTCTCAGTTCCTTCAAATGCATTCTTCAATAAACTTTTAATGAATAACTACTATGCCAAGCCCTGTGTTGTTCACATGGAATAAAGAGATTAATAGGAAACAATCCTTCATAAGCTTATAACACAGTAAGGGGTATGGCATAGACTCCTCGGTGCCAACCCAATATCCACTTTGCCTTTATTTGATAGTAATTGAGCAATCATGTGGACGATAAATTACCTACAAAAGGACTATGTTTTTCAGCCTTACTTCTAGCTAAGTGTGGTCATGTGATTATTTTTTGGCCAACGACATGCAAAAATATCTTGTGGGACTATCTGGAATGCTCTGTAAAGAGAACTAGGAGATGTGTCCTTTACCATGATCTTTATCTCTCTTCCTGCAATCTGAAAAACAGACATAACAAATAGAGCTCCAGCTGGCTTCTTGGACCAACAGGTGGCCTTGAGGATGGAAGCTACACTGAGGAAGTCAGAATAGAGAGATGAAAGAAGGTTGATTTACTGGAGACTTTGAAGGCACCACATAGCCATAAACTTTTATCCTGAGAAACATTTCTTTGCTTAATTCCATGTTTTTAAAGTTATCCTGTATAGGCAAATCAAAATAACATTAACTGATATATGTTAGCAAATAGTAGATATGTAGTTTTTTATAGTTGTGTAAACAAAATATTGGAAAGAGAGTAATTATATCTTCTTGGTGAGGTCAAGGATGACTACTCAGAAGCAAAGCTATTTGAGTTAAGTCTTGAAAGCTGAGTAGAGTTCACCAGGTAGAGGAGAGAAGAAAGAGTATTTCAAATAGAGGAAAGATCACACGGAAAAACATATAGATTTAAAAAGTATTGTTCCTTTTAATACCTGTTAGTAGTTTAGTAATGGTTTCCATAGCTAAGTTAGGAGATCAAATCATCAATGACCTTGCTCATTAAGGATTTTTTTTTTTTTCTGGGGAAGGTTAGCCCTGAGCTAACATCTGTTGCCAATCTTCCTCTATTTTTTCCTTGAGGAAGATTACCCCTTAGCTAACATCTGTGCCAATCTTCCTCTACTTTGTATGTGTGTCACCACCACAGCATGGCTGAGGAGTGGTGTAGGTCTACTCCCAAGATCCGAACCTGTGAACCCAGGCCGCTGAAATGGAACACGCTGAACTCAACCACTACACCATGGGGCCAGCCCCTAGGAGTTTTATACATAGGTTATGGAAAGTTTTTAAACCAGAAGAGTGACCATGATCAGTTTGGGATTTTACAAAGATGGATTAGAGGTATATTCAGCCAGAGACTGGGATAATAGTTAGAAGACTAGTTAGGGTAAAATACTAGGGCAATATACTAGGTTTAATGATTTAATGTATGATTTAATAATTTAATGTATGATTTAATGTATTATTCATGGAAATGAAGAGGGGGATTTGAGATGAGGATGTAAACCAATAAGTTACTTTAGGGGTTGTCAGGTGTAAAAGATGGAGGATTGGATTTCAATATTCATCCATTTTATTTGCATATACCATCAATGGACAACTGGAAAATAAAATTTTAAATTGCTACCATTTACAATAGCTTCAAAAAACATAAAATCTCCAGAAAAACGATAATAAAAGTTATATATGACTCTTACACTAAAAATAATCAAAGTTTATTGACAGAAATTAAAGACATAAAGAAATGAAGGATTATAGCATGTTCATAGTTTGAAGAAGCTGTTGAAAAGATGTCAATTTTCCCTGGGTTGATTTATGAATTCAATACAACTGCAATAAAAATCCTAGCACTTTTTAAAAAATTGATAAGTTGATTCTAAAATTGTTCAATACAATTTTGAATAAAGATTTAAACTATCAGATGTCAAGATTTATTATAAAGCAATAATAATTAAGACATTATGTTATTGGCACAGTGACACAAATAAACCAGAATAGAGATAAAACAGATCAGAGATTATAAAAACAGACCCATACATATTGTTACCTGATTATCACAAATGAGATACTACAGTATAAAGGAAGAAATAATGGTCTTTTCAAAAATGAGGCTAGGTCAATTAGATAGTCATAAGAAAAAAAAAAGTATCTTGGTCCCTACCCTTATATGACACACAAAGATCAAATATGAAAGGCAAAGAAAAACCTTCTGAAAGATAATAGAGGAAAACATCTTCACAAACTTTGAGTAGTCAAAGATTTCTTAAAAATGGTACAAAACGTTAACTATAAAGATAGAGAGTGATAAATTGGGTTGCACTAAAATTGAGAACTATATTCATCAAAAGAGTGAAATATAAACCACAGAGTGGAAAAAGATATTTACAATGTAAAATACATATAATCTACAAAGGACTCATATCCAAAATATATAAATAAATCTACACATAATAAAAAGGAAGAAAACTCAATGAAATGGGGAAAAGACATAAGCAGATACTTCCCAAAAGTGTTCAGTAAACCTATAAAAAAGTACTCAACCTGGGCCGGCCCCGTGGCTTGGCGGTTAAGTGCGCACGCTCCGCTGCTGGCAGCCAGGGTTCGGATCCCAGGCGCGCATCGACGCACTGCTTCTCTGGCCATGCTGAGGCCGCATCCCACATACAGCAACTAGAAGGATGTGCAGCTATGACGTACAACTATCTACTGGGGCTTTGGGGGAAAAAAATAAATAAAATTATTAAAAAAAAAAAAAAAGTACTCAACCTCATTACTTATTAGGGAAATACAAACTGAAATCCAAATTTGTCATTACATACCCAACTAGAATGAATAAAGTGAAAAAAAAAATGACAATACTGAGTGTTGGCAAGGATCTAGAATAATGGAAACTCTCAAAACACCACTGTTGAGAGTGTAAATTGATAGAATTATTTTAGAAAATGGCAGTATCTAGTAAGTTTAACATTACTTATCCTGTGATCTAGCAACTCCAGATATAGGTACATACCCAACGAAAATATGTACAAATGTACACCAAAAGACATGTCCAAGAATTTTCACAACAATATTTCTGTAAGAGCCCAAAACTAGAAATAAACTACATGTCCAATTTAAGTGGAATAGGTAAAAACAAAAAATTTGCCAATTAATACAATAGAATATATCAATGAGAATGAGTATGTTTTTGTTACATGCAACATAAATAACATATACAAACATAACGTTGAGGCAAAAATCAGAAAAGAATACCCCCTTCTGTATGATTCCATTTATACAAATTTCAAACAGCCTAAACAGATCTCTGCTGTCAGAAATAAGAGTAGTGTTTACCTCCAAGGCAAGACAGTGACTGTGAAGGGGACAAAAAGAGGGTCATCTGGGGTTCTAGTAGTATTCTGTTTTCAATTTGAGGTCTGGTTAAATAAATATATTCGTGTTGTAAAAATTCTTTGAGCTTTACACTTATGGTCTTTTATTTATTTGTAAATAAAAAAAGAATTCCACTTTATTTGAGGTCTTTGAAATGGATGTTTCCCAATGGTGGAATTGACTTAATGACAAAAGTAAAATGTAACTAAGACATAAACAATTTAAGAATTAATATGGGACAAATAATTTTAAATTGCTTTGGATTCTTAGATATATTAGTCTTTTTTCCTTTAGATTTGCTAGACTCAGGAGAGCTACATTGTTGAGCAATATAGTGACATTGTTTTCTTTCTCTACATAGAGATAAGAAACATTGTTTAATATAAAGATATTGAATATTGCGATAGCTGTTTCAATGTAGCAACGGATCATTTTCTCACTCAAACTTTATCACTTTACCTCTAATTTAAGCAATGAGGTAGGGGGAATAATTTAAATGCAAATTCTCTTATAGTAGAATCATACTATTCTCTAAACCCAGTATGTGAAGAGGTACAACATTGAAGGTCTTATGTGAATGCAGTATCGGACACATTTTATGTTAAATTGCTAATCCTTAGGCTGTCAAATAGAACCACTTCTAGGAGTATGAAATTCAAAATCTTCTATGAATCACGGTGGATAACACTTTTCCTATCCATAGGTCATTCTTTATGGGATTGCCTAGTTATAGTGCTTTTACCTCACTAGCTCACAAGAACTCGGATTGGGCATTAAGTCACCAAAATAAGATTCTCCATCAATTCATGAATGTAGGGGTGATGTGGGCAATTAGTTCTATAGCTTTTCTGCACCAAATATAGAAAAAAGTTGCCTCCCGGCTGTCACAATGACTGAGATTTATTAATCTTTGATTAAATCTGTACAAATAGACACAGACTAAGACCCTACCAGATGATACCCCTGTAAAAATAACAATAAAACTAAACAACACAAGAAAGCAACACTCTGAAGGTATAATTATCTGAAGGAGAGTGAATGGAAGTAAATATACTCTGCTGGAGAGTGCATGCTTACAGGGAAGAGTAAATTTCTTTCTCCATGGCTTTTAATCTGGTGATAAGTGCAGTCCATGCAGTGTGCAGAACT
Organism: Ceratotherium simum simum; assembly: GCF_057802395.1. Classification (NCBI taxonomy): domain Eukaryota; kingdom Metazoa; phylum Chordata; class Mammalia; order Perissodactyla; family Rhinocerotidae; genus Ceratotherium; species Ceratotherium simum. The sequence goes on from NC_141914.1 coordinate 9,688,628, forward strand.
GTGGCAGGGCACACATGGGAAAACTGACAATCTTTCTGGTTGGGGAATAAGAAATTTGAAGCTTGGAAATTGTGAATGTTGAAGAGAGTGGGGGAATTCCAGAAAACAATGAGTCAAAGAGTTAATTCCTATGTTTTACTTTACCCCATTTCTTTGTCCCTGAACTATGCACATGCAAGAAAGAGGCTAAGCAGTTGTACTAAATAAAAAATATCTGAACAGATATTCTACTGCCTAAGAAACAGAGTTGGCAGTTCAAGCCAATTCAAGAATATTTACCTGCTAAAACAAAGGAAAGCAAACTTGCCAATGAAAAATAATAGAATTCAGAATCTCTAAAATTTAACATTTACAATGTCCAGGATACAGTACAAAATTATCCAACATAAGCAAAACCAAAAAAATCACAGCCTCAAGAAGAAATGGATCATGTCCAACCTCAAAATGAAACAGATGTGGTAACTAACAGACAAAAATTTTAAAATAGCTATTATAACTACCATCAATAAAGTAAAAACTAAACATGTGTACAATGAATGAAAATAACTGAAATGGAAATTTTAGAACTAAAGAATGTATTTTCTGAAGAAAAAAAAAAAATCCATGGATGGAAATAACAGCCAAATGGACATGCTGGGTGAAAGAGTAAATGAACTTGAAAAAACAACAGTAGAAGTTACCCAAGGTAAAAAATAGAAAAAAAAAAATGAATAGAGTCTCAAGGACCTATTTCAGAAATTAGCAAACTATGGCCTATGGGCCAAATCAGCCTGCAAACTAAGAATGGTTTTTACATTTTTAAAGTACTGTTTAGAAAAAAAAAGAAAAAGCACTCATGTTCTTAGCAGCATTATTCACAATAGAAAAGGTAGAAGCAACTCAAGTGTCCATCATTGGATGAATGGACAAGCAAAATGTGATATATGCATACAATGGAATATTGTTCAGCCTTAAAAAGGAAGTTGTGATACATGCTACAACATAGATGAAACTTGAGAACATTATACTAAGTAAGAAGACAAATACTGTATGATTCCACTTATATGAGATACCTAGAGTGGTGAAATTTATAGGCACTGAAAATGGAATGGTGGTTGCTAGGGGCTAGGATGAGGGAGAAGGGAGACCCATTGTTTAATGGCTATAGAGTTTCAGTTTTTCAAGATGAAAAGAGTTCTGGAAATAGATGGTGGTGGTGATTGCACAAAAATGTGAATGTACTTAATACCACTAAACTGTACACTTAAAATTATTAAGATGGTAAACTTTATGTATAATTTACCACAATTAAAAATTAAAAAAGGAAAAATATGTGACAGAGATCATATGTGGCCTAAAAAGTCCACATTATCTATTATCTGGCTCTTTACAGAAAAAGTTTGCTGAGCTTTGATGGTCAAATACATTAATTTCATTCCAGAATAAGAAGGAGAGAGAATGAGGGAGAAAAATATTTGAAGAAATAATGATTAAAAAATTTTCAAATTTGATAAAAAACCAAAATTTGAAGCTATAAGATGCTGGAGGAAAACCAAGCAGGATAAACACAAAATAGCCCAGCTAAGACACATTTTAGTCAAACTATTGAAAGCCAAAAATAAAGAGCAAATCTAACAAGTTCCAAGAGAAAAATGACATATTACATAGGAGCCAATAAATATCTAATTTTTCATCAGAAACCATGGAGACCAGGAGAGAGCAGAAGAACATCTTTAAAATGCTGAAAGAAAGAACACAGTCAATGCAGAATTCTATATCCAAATTATCATTCAAAAATGAAGGTGAAATAAAGACGTTTTCAGATAAAAGAAAACTAGAAGGAGCAAATCTGTTGTACAAGAAACAGCAAAAGAAGAGGAAGTTCTTCAAGATGAAGTGAAAAGGTGTCAGATGGAAAATTTGGAACTTCAGAAAAGAATGATGATTGGAAATGGTATATATCTGGGTAAATACATAAGTCTGTGTTTTTGCTTCTTTTTGCCATCTTCCTCTATTTCTTTATAAACTACATACCTGTTTGAAAACATTGTAACATTGTGAGCTTTATAGTGTGTGTAGATGTAGTGCATATAACAATTATAACACAAAGGGCAGGGAAGATGCAGACCTACCCAGTAGTTAGATTTCCATATTTTACATAAAAATGTACATTGTGGCACTGAACTCGAGCTCAGAAAAATTAAGGATGTGTATTGTAAATACTTAGAGTAACCACCAAAAAAAAAAAAATGCAAAGAAATATAACTGAAAAACCAACAAGAAAATTAACATGGGATTTTAAAAATTATTCAAATATTTTTAGAAGTGAAATAACACAAACAAAGGAACAAAAAACAAAGGAGATAAGTATTCTCCTCCTTTGTCTACCATCTCATCTCTCTCATTGTAGCTAGGAAAGTTCTCACTTTTAAGGGCAAATGTGATTAGATTTGGCCCACCCAAATAACCCAAGATAATCTCTTGATCTCAAGGTCCTTAACCTTAACCACATCAGCCAAGTCCCTTTTGCAGTACAAAATAACATCTTCACAGGTGCTGAGGATTAGAGCATGGACTTCTTAGGTGGCTACAGTGCCCTGTAACCTTGAAATATTCATGTCCACCTGATGTGCAAAATACATTCACCTCATCCCAAGATCCCCCAAAGTCTGAACCCATTACAGCATCAACTAAAATCTAATATCTCATCTAAATCTCATTCACTTAAAAACCCCAAATATCATCATCTTAACCATCTAAATTACATATGAATGGGGCTCTGGGTATAATCCACCCTAGGACAAAATTCCTTTCCCTATTTGGATCTTTGAAGCTAAAGAATAATTATCTGCTCCCAAAATATGGTGGTACGAAAGGCATAGGATAACAGCTCTGGAATTCCAGTTCGAAAGGGTATTGGAATTGGAAGGAAAAAGGAGTCAATTGTCCCAAGAAATGCAGAAATCTAACAAGGCAAAGTCCATTTGGTTTGAATGCCTGGGAATAATCCTTTTTGGCACTAGGCTTTCCCCTCTGGATTTGAGCCTCTACTCTCAGAGCGATTCCTCCATTTTCAGGCAAAGTAACATTCATTTGTAGCTGAGTAGTTTTATCAGTCTGTTTCCAGGCTATGGAATTTCAGGGTCAGACAGCCTTCTTTCATTTTGTATTTTCTCTCCTTTTCACTTCAATCTAGCAATGTTTCTGCTGGTATAAAATTCTCAAAAACCTTATGGATCTCCTGTGTATGTCACAGGGATTCAATCCATTAGAAAAGAGCCTTGTCCACAGCTTTTCCTAGATAATCCCATCTCTGTTTAGGCTTTTGCTAAAGTGGTGGGGACAAAACACTTAAGCTTCTAGAATGCTCTCTTGTTTGAGGGAATTTGTGAGTCAATCCTTAATCTCTTCAGAGAAAGTTTTAAATGATGGAATACTCTGAACTTTTGATCTTTCTGAGTTATTAGCACATAGCTGTACAGCCACAACCTCAGCTTTTTCATTAGAGAATGGTTTTCTGACAGTGAATCTCTTAATTTTGGCATTTTTTACAATCTAGACAGGTTGAGACCTTCCAAAATTATCAAGTCATAGTTCCATTTTGTTTAACAGTTCTTCTCTTGGCTTCTCTCCTTTCAGATTTTACTCTAAGCAGCAAGAAGAGACCAGACCACACATTCCACATTTTGCTTAAAAATCTCCTCAGCTAAATTCCAATTTCATTTTTTACAAGTTCTGCTTTCCATATAACTCTAGGACACAATTATACTAGTTTTCTATCACAATATAATAAAGATCTTTCCTTCAGTTTCAAATAATATGTTTCTCCTAATGCCAGCACCTTTAAAATCCATATTTCTGCTAACAGTCTTTTCAAGATAGTCTAGGCTTTTTTTTTTTTTTTTTAATGGTATAGATAGTTTTTAATCTATTATATCTGTCAAACATGAATCTCAGCTAAATACAAACAAAAATAGTTTTTATGCTTAAAGGTGATCTAGCTATGTTAGATTACAAATCTTGATTTATCAGAATTTTAAAACAAGAAACTGATGTTTCCCTTTTTCTTTTTCCACTCTATGATGCATACTGAAAATATCTGTGCTCAGTTTTTTGAAGTAGACTCTTTGAGACCAAGGAGCATCGACAAAGAACACAAGATCATGAAATGCTGTCTCCTATTTCTTTCATTTGAGAATACACACTGAATTTAGGCTTTTTCTAACAGGCTTCTCAAAATTCACCAACCTCCACTCAATGCCCAATTTCAAAGCAAATCCCACTTCCACATTTTTAGTCTGCATTAAACAGCATCTTACTTTCAGGCACCAAAATCTGTATTAATTTATTGCAGTCATAACAAAAAAATTTTGTGGCTTAAACAAGATGTTTATTGTCTTAGAGTTATTCAGGTCAGAAATTTGGCACAGGTCCCAATGAACTAAAATCAAGGTGTCAACAGGCTGATTTCCTTTCTGAGGTTTCTGGAAGAGAATCTGTTTCCTGATCATATGAGTTGGTGGTAGAAATCAGTTCCTTAAAGTTGTAAGATTGAGATTCTTGTTTTCCTTCTGGCTGTAAACTGAGGACAGTTCCCAGAACTAGATAGTACCAGCTTTTTGCTCCTTTTCTTCATCTTCAAACTCAACAGTAGCCAGTTAATTCTTTCTCATGTCACATCTCTCTGAACTTTCATCCATTGTGGTCCCTGATCTCTCTCTCCCTGATCTCTCTCTGATCACATTTGAGAGAGATTCTCTGCTTTAAAGAATTTATGAGATTAGAATAGCCCTACCCAAATAATCCAGAATAATCTCCTAGTTTCAATGTCTTTAATCCTAATCACATATTCAAAGTCACTTTTGCCATGCAAGGTAATAAACATAGTCACAGGTTCCGAGGATTATGGAGTGGATATCTTTGGGGACCGTTTTTCTGCTACTACACCAACCATTTCCATAATTACCTTAATCATGAATGACCAAAACACTCCAATTAAAAGAGAAAGATTTCTGAATAAATATAAAACGAGAACCAAGTACACACTGACTCCATGAGACATACTTTAAACATGAAAACACAGATATTTTGAAAGTAAAGGAATGAAAAAGATGTACCATGAAAACATTGGGAATAAGAAGGCTGGAGAGGCTATAATAATGTCAGATAAAATAGATTCCAAACCAAAAATATTACCAGAGTTAAAGAAAAATCCTTCATGAAGATAAAATGGTCAATTTGTCAAGAAGATATAGTAATTATAAACAGAACTTCAAATTACATGAAGCAAAAATTTACATAATTAATAAATAGACAATTACACAATCCCCATTGGAGATTTTAATCCCCCTCTCTCAGCCTTTGATAGAACTAGACAAAAAAATCAATATAGACATAGAATATCTGAACAGTACTATCAACCAATTAGACTTAGTTGATATTTAATAGATCGCTATATCAAACAAGTGCAGAATACACATTCTTTTTAAGTGCAATGATACTTTTAGCAGGATAGACCATATTCTGGGCCATAAAACAGTCTCAATAAAATTTTTAAACATCTGTACAGATTATTTCTAACAAAAGGTAACAAAGGGAAAATGAGGAAAACAATGGCACATGAGTCAGCAAGAAGAGCTACCAATGTCTTCTTTTCAATCAGAGAGTTTTTTGTGTTTCCACAAGAAGCACTGCACTTTTTAGCACCAAGAACTCTGCAATGAAGAAAGCTACAGGTGGATGACGTGAGGTGGGAGTATGGAGGGAGCAATGTATCTTACAAGCTACTGGATAATTTTGAACACATGGATTTACTTCTCTATGTCAAATATTGAAACTAATAAACACTAAAATATTCTATAAATGATTTTTTTTTAGGGAAAATGCCTTAGAATTTTTGCCTTTTTAGCTGTAATCACTCAAATAAAATTTGGCTTCCTAAGGGCTACCCCAATTAGGATCTCTCTACATCCATAAATTATTAGAAAGAGCACCCAGACACCATCTGTAAATACCAAATCAAGAGCTATATATTCCCATGATTTTTGTGGCCAGTTGAAAAGTTTATTTGCAATAAAAGATTTTTTAATGTAAATGTTTCTCAGTAATGAAACATCTCGTCAAAAACTGGTAGCCTAAAATAAGATAATGTAGGTGAGAACGTTTTGTAAACTGTATAGTCCTGTGGACATAAAAACATTATATATTCTATTGATATAATAGCAATATGCCATGTGAGACTTTAATTTTATAAATTCAATTTTAATATGGGCTTCTCTTTTAACCTAATATAATAAACACCTAATAATTTCCCCTAAAAATAGAAGAAAACATCGCATTTCTGAAGACACATATATATTATATACTTTAGTGGTGCAATTTACTTACGAGGAAGTAGTAATTTGATATTCTATTTATGATATACTATCCTTTAGTGTTCAGGCTAGGTTTCTCTTCCTCCAAAAATCTTTCTTCACCTAACCCACTGTAATGGGCGATGGGGTGCCCAAACATGTGGTCAAACACAATTCTGGTTATGTATTTGAGGGTGTTTCTGGATGAGATTAACATTTGAATGTGTAGAGTAGAGTAAAGGAGACTGCCATCCAGAATGTAAGTGGGCCTCACTCAACCAATTAAAGAAGATCTGAATCAAACAAAAGACTGAGTAAGAGGGAAGTTCTTTGGCCTGACTGATTGAGCTGAGACATTGGTCTTCGCCTGCCCTTGGACGGAACTCACCATTGGATCTCCCGCATTCCAGCTTGCCAACTGCAGATCTGGGGACGACTGAGCCTCTATAACTATGTGACCCAATTCCTTATAATAAATCAATCTCTCTCTTTCTCTTTCTCTGTATCTATATACATATATCTATTTATCTACATCTATCTATCTATCTATCTATCCATCATCTATCTGTCTGTCTATCTATCTATCTATCTATCTATCTATCTAATCTCCTGTTGGTTCTGTTTCTCTGGAGAACCCTGACTAATACACTCACTATTTCTAGGGAAGCTTCATATATGAATTTATGCCCTTGGCTCCCTCTACATTTCTCTATAGAGCATATTATATTATAATTGTCTCTCAGTTTTAAGTTCTGAGAAAGCAGGAATAATGCCTTTCTTCCACATCCTTTATCCAGAGTCCTTAGGATGGTACCTGACACCTACTATACACTGAATAATACATATTGAATAAATGAAAGAATGGATCAAGTTTCCAATCAGAGAAATATCTAGGTTGCTTTCATCATATAAGCCATTTTTTAATGTATTTTAGTTGCAATTGGCCCATAGCTAAGTTAAACCTAGGTAGACATTACTGAATGTGATTTTCAAGTCATTAAACCCTTCAGTCTATGTACGTAGCAAATTACTGTTTTCTGTTTGCCTGTTCAGTTTATAAATTTATGAAGGAAAATGGCCTTTTGATACATATTACTCCTGACAAAACTAGACATTTCAACAGATTTGGGCATTTCCATTCCCAGTTTGGATTAAAAGCAATCGGGGCCCAAGTATGGAGCAGAAACATCACCTGAAAGGGAAATACTCCTCTTTCCCTTCTGCTCCACCACTTGTTCCGAGTGAGACAATCATCTTCCTATAACAGTTAAAGGCAGAGATGGCTATAGGTAAATAATTATCGTGGTTGAAAATTCCTGATCTTAAATAATTCCAATTAGATCACTTTTATAAGAGATTCATTCATTGCCCTAGAGAAAGTAATGAGGCTTAAGTTAGGAAATGTTTTGGCATGTAGACATACATCAAGATTTTTTCTTTTGTTGGGGTATGTATATTAAGAACAGAATGGAGTTTTTAAAAAGTAGGTCAACGATGGTTAAAATTACTCTGTTTTCTTCTCTATTCTTTCTGTAGAAATTTCTTTAAACAACACTTAAAGCCAAATGTCTAGGTTTTGTACACATCAATACAAAATACAAACAAGAAATAGACAGAACACAGAAACCACTATTGATCCCTCTTTATACAAAAGGAGTTATTTTCTGTGGTATTGGCTTTAAAAAGTGATGTTCCCTCCTCTCCCTCCTCTTCAATAAAGAAGCCAACAATTCATTGTGTGTGAGCTGGAGCTCCAAGGAATTATTGAGAAAGAACTAAAAAAAAAGCATTATACCAGAGAGAGAAACAATTTCAAGTCAGACTTATCTATTCTCTTGGTTTCAGGCACATGCATCTTTTACTGTGTGTGGAAGAATGAGGGCGACTACAAGCCTGTGTTGATGGTGCCTTGTACCCAACCACGTTACTAGAATCCGTTTTCTATAGAAATTGCCCAGTGTTCCATTCCTTTTATTTTCTACATTGTAGTACCATAAACACCTAGTTTAAACTGACACATAATCCCATTTTAGTAAGACTCTGGAGAGCCATTCATTTAAGTACATGTTATAGCAAGGAGAACAGCCTGGCATCCATTATGCTAGCATACTCCTCCATGTAAACAATGACATATTCCTGTCGAAAGCTGATATTTATGATTCTAAAATGTCAACCAAAGTTGTAAGAGATAAGCTGTCCTTTTCTCCAAAGACTAGTACAATGTCTCCAACTTGCATATAAAAGTAGCATTGATACATTTTTTTTAAGTTACTTATGGTACACATTTACCACAATGTAATACAGTTTTTTAAAAAGCTCAATACTCACAACTAGTACTTTTTTCTATTTTCCTTCATTGTCCATTTTAAATAGAGGCAGTTTTAAAGTTAGCTTTCTTCCCTTAATGCAATATCATAAACATTTTACTCCACCGTTACATGCTTTTCTTAATGTTCCATTGCAAACGTGCGTAATTATCATAATCATTCCAGCTATGTATGTTTTTTCTGTTATAAATTACATTTATGTATATAAGTTTTCATAATTTAAGTAAGAAGAAATTCTTAAGAATAGAATTTTTTAATGATCTTCTTTCCTGAATGTAAAAAATTGAATCAGTATCCCAATTTACTCCCTTCCTTTCTGGAATGGTTAAGAATCCGAGCCTCATTTTACACAATTACAAAACAGGTTAACAACTGAGACTTGGGGTGACTGGCCCAGGTCTCAATTCTCTCTCCAATACCTGCACGATCTTTGAGAATTCACTTAATAATTCTTAGTCTGTTCTTAGTCTGTTCTTATAGTTCTTAGTCTGTTCATCTTAAAATGGGAAGAGTGACTTCTGGTTTCTGGTCTTGCTTGTAAGGAGTTTAGAAGTCGACACCTCACCCTAATAACAAGTGAAAAACTAAAGAAGCTGAAAAATCAACAACTCTTCTGAGATTCTTCAGAAAAGTGATGTCTCAGGGCAACTGCTGTTCCCAAAATTAGAGAGTCAGACAGGAGGATACAAAGAATCACCATTCACCAGAGCAGAAAACCACAAGCACGGTGGGAGCCAGGGCGGGGCTAGAAAACCTGAACTATAATTGATGAATTGCTGGAAGCTCAGTGTGGACAACTCTGAGAACTAAAAACTCCCGAGGATGCCATCATTTTGGCAGGGTGGGGTTGGGCGCACTTGGGAGCTTTACCTTCAAGAGCTCAACTGGGTCCATATGGTAAATATCAGAGAAAAATCCCCTCAAGCTTCTGGCAGGAGAAGAGGAGAAGGAACAATTTTGAAATGCACCAGACCATTCTGTTCTTGACAAGGCCTGCCTTCAGGAGAAATTATTTTACCAGAGCCAAATCTGCTGGGGTTTTATCAGAGCCTAACCCACCTGGGGAAGAGAAGTACTCAACTCCATTTCTTCCTGGGCTTCCACGTGCGGGAAGGGAAGCACACAACTCCAGCCTCCACCAATCGTCTTGTACTGACTATAAGGGGAAAGAATCTGAGGAGCACTGGGGAAGTTCACAGTCCAGGGGCACAGGTTCACCAAAAGACTGAGACTCAATAATAGGACTACAGAATGCTTCCCCTCCCTTACACCTTACATTACTAAAGGCCTATTGACCACAGTTCTTTTTACCCAGTACATCATGTCTTCCTTTCAACAAAAAATTACAAGGCATACTAAAAGGCAAAACACACAGTGTGAAGACACTGAACAAGCATCAGAACCAGAGTCATATACGGCAGAATATTGGAATCATCAGACCAGGGATTAAAAAAACACCTACGATTAATATGCTAAAGGCTTTGGTAAAGTAGACAACATGCAAGAACTAGGTGGATAATGTAAGCAGAGAGATGGAAAGCCGTGAAAAGACATGCATGTTACTAAGTGAAAGAAGTCAATCTGAAAAGGCTATATCCTGTACAATTCCAACTATGTGACATTCTGGAATAAGGCACAACTATGGAGACAGTAAAATTTTCAGTGTTTGCCAGGGGTTAGGGTTAGTGAACTGGAGTTTCACTGTCCTAAAAATCCTTTGTGTTTAGAGGATTTTTAGAGCAGTGAAAATACTCTGTTTAAAACTATAATAATAGATACATGTCATTATACACTTGTCAAAATCCATAGGGTGTACAATACAACAAATGAACCCTAGTGAAAACTATGGACTTTGGGTGATAATGATGTGTCAATGTAGGTTCACCTATTGTAACAAATGTACCATCTGGGGGGGGATGTTGATAACGCCCAAGGCTGTGCATGTGTTTGGGGGCAGAGGGTATATGGGAACTCTCTGCTCTGTACTTTCTGCTCAGTTTTGCTGTGAAGCTAAAACTTCTCTAAGAAATGAAGTTTATTAATTAGAAAAAGGTTGGGAATAGTAATCCTTATTTGCCCATACAGGCATATTAGAAAATGTGAGATCAATACAAATATAAATTATTATGTTGCTATATATTCAAGTTAATTGTAGTATTTGACAAATTAGTAGACATTTGGATAACATAGAAATAAAAAGAAATTCAAGACATAAGAGACTATTAATGCAACTGGATTTCATTTAAAATTAGCTAAAAATGAGATTATCGTTTGGTGATATGTGGTGATAGTCATAGAGCTGGTCTAGATGAAAAACAACTGGAGTTTTTATGAAATATTTATGAGTTTTGGAAAATTGAGTGCAACTAGAAAAAGATGTCAATAGAGAAATAGCTCACCAATCTTTAAATTGTGTTTTTGGCTACCCTCTGGCAAGTGTTTCGGGAACCTTGAGATCCCAGGTTTTTCTTTATGGATTCTGAATATCTCTAGCAGAACCGAGAAATCAGAAGCATTTTAGACAACTAAACGGTTGTAGTCTTTATTCTCAGGGTAGATGTCCCTTAATTACGCCCAACTTTCCCTTTCTTCTCTAGTTTGAAATGCGACCAGTTTCCAACACTTAAAATACGTATACAGTTCTATTTGCTCTAAGACTATGCTAAACACAATGTTTCTTCAGTGAAGGCTTCTACTGGATCATCTTTTTTTTTCACTTTTAATTGTTTAATTCTATTATTTCAGATGATTTCCACCTTGAGAATTAGCGATTAATGAACAATCATTTGGAATACGTTTTATGATATTTAAACATCCTACAGATACGACATGGTATTTGTATCAATGTGCATTTCCACAGGAAGTTTGTGTTTCTATTTTATTTCCAGAAATAACTGCTTATTTCAATTAAAATAAATTGACTCCATGACAGGTGGCCAAATGAGGTATTTCTAGGAACTTGAGGTGAGGGAGGAAGGGAGGTTGGGTGATAAGCACTTAATGGTCTGAAAATACTGCTTTGGTGGAATAAAAGCTATTTAACTTTGGTTTTTACTCTGGTAAACAATACTAATTGAGTTCCCACTGTTAAAAGATAAACTGAGCCATATCAAATATTTTAAGAGTTTATTTGAGCAAAAATCTATTTGAATTGAGCAGTGCCAGACCAGAAGTGGTTGGGAGCTCTCCACCCACAGGAGCTGGGAAGAGACTTATATAGAGAAAAGGTGGAAAGAAAGCATGGATATTATTGATTGGCTGTAGCTTAAAGCCTCGTTGGCTGTTTGTGATCAGTTGTCCTTAGATTTCCGTTTCTTAACCTTGAGACATTTTTAGGCTTAGCTTTTGATTTGCTTAAGGCCTCCGGGGCATTAGAGCTGCCTCAGTCTAACGGCCTCCTTGTTTCATTAATTTAGCAAACATATTATCAAAGTCATGTCAGATTGTTGGTTATTTTCAATTTTAGGTTTTAAGTCTGGAGAATCAAGAGATAATTTTAGAGTTTAACAGAATCTCTCTTTTGTTTGCACGTAATCTGAAATTTAAAAAATCAGTGAAAAAATGAAAAGGAGTCTCTGAAATACAGAGTTGTATTTGTGACAACATATCATATGAATAAAAAGTGATTGTCAATTTTGGTTGAAAGAGTATGTAATGTTAGGATTGTGTGTCAAACAAAAGGCCACGTACATGAAATCAGAGAAGACTGCTTCTCTATTGGTTCTTTATTTCTCTGTTTAGGTAATCATACTTATGACTACCAAAGAGTTCTGGAGACTGAAATGAAGGCCATAGTGGGTTTTATGATATGCGCCCTTATGAATTCTGAGATGCTAACAGGGGTTCTGGAGCCCTATTTTCATGAGTACCTCATTGGCTTCCTGGGAACAAAGAAAGTAGATTTGGTGTCCAATATTCAGGCCCCACAGGACATCAGAGAAAGAAGAAATGACTGTGGGGAGGTTAGGTAAAATCACGTCCCGAGGTTGGGAGTAGCGTGGGGATTTTTTAGCCTGTTTTTGTCCTGAGACATGAGCCTTGGGATCAATAAGGAAAATATGCAGCATTGGGGTGTAGCCTTTAATTCTCTTTGAACTTATTTTTAGACAACTCTTTTTAACACTTAATAAGCATGACTATAAAACTGAAACTTCAGACTGCAAATTGGAAACCTAAAGAGCTGGAAGGGCTGAAAGGGAAAAAAAGTTATCTCCCCACTTTGTGGCAGTAGCTCTACCCAAGGAATAAGGAGAGCGAGGTGGGGTAATAATCACGTATTGAGAGCGGCAGGAGAACAGGATGATGGGCACCTTGGATCCTGAGCCTGGGAAGCATGCGGAGGGGGAGAGCTAGAGCCAGTGGCCCTGTTATAATACTAAGGGGAGGGCCTAGAAGAAACAGCACCGTCCTAGGCAAAAACCAAGAAAACCAAACAAAACAGGCACTAGAAAACTATCAAACATTTGTTGAATTGAATTGCAATAAGCAGTTAGTATGATCACTATGAGGTTTAGAATTGGTTTTTTAACTTTAGATCAGGAATATTTAAGGATTTATTGTTACAAGTGCCTTGATTTATCCTTTACCTTTAGAAATAGACATTTAATACTTCAAGAGGTCTAAAGCTTGTTAAGGATTAACAGAGCCTCAGCTGGTTGACCCCAGGTGTCCTCTTCTCAGTTAATATTGCCCTCAAATCATCTCAGAGGAATCCAGCTTATAGTCTCATAGCATAAGGGGAGAGAATTATCCATTCTACACAATATGCTAATAAACCTCCTCAAACATATCATCTTTGCAATCCCTCTCCTCCCACCTGAAGGATGAAGAGGCTGAGGGTGTGAAGGGAAGTCGTTATTGTTTTGGAGAGGCCACTGTGACTGTTAAACCAGCAAAGATTTCCCTACATAATAATCACCCAAAGGCACAACGTTATGATCATATTATAGGCCTCATTTTGAAAATTCGTTAAAAAGAGACAAATATTTGAATATTATTCTTAGATGGTTTCTCACTAACCTGCATGGGGAATTTACAATTTTGAATTTTAATGTATCTACCCTGAAATTTCAGCAAATATTTTTCCCCAAGGACTGTTGACAAAAACCCCACCATTTCTACTAATACCTTCCACTTCTTACCAAGTTAACATTTATGATAAACCGTATCACATGCTGTATGCTTGGGATCATTTTGTTTTGATTTGTTTTGTTTGGTGAGGAAGATTGTCCCTGAGCTAACATCTGTGCCAGTCTTCCTCTATTTTGCGTGTGGGATGCTGCCACATGACTGGATGAGCGGTATGTAGGTCCACTCCTGGGGTGAGAACCCTGGAGGCCTGGGCCGCTGAAGTGAGTGTGCAAACTTAACCACTACACCACTGCGCCGACCCCCTTGGGACTGTTTTTAACAAATCAATTTCCATTATAGTATTTTCTAAATACAGGAATCCAAAGTGTTGCTGGCAAAGGTAGTCTGCTGATCATTAAAATTCGAAAGGGGCCTAAAGAGAAATGTCACCAGCTCATCAACATTTGAAGCTTTCTGTTTCTTCCACCCAGATTTACTTATTACACAAGACCAAAGGATTGGGTAGAAAGAGGAAAGTTTTATCTCAAGTTGCCGAAGTATGCATCATTTAGAAAGGCTCTGTAGACTTGAGCATATGAGGAGGTGAGGTAGGGAGGGTTGGGAGTGTGATGCTCTTTAAAACCAACTGTTTTATCTTTATTGCTACAAAGAGATAAAATAGGCTCTTGTCAGAGGGACGAGTCACCAGGAAGAGTTAAGTTGCAGACCTCTCACTTCAAGAAAACTCATCTAATCAGGGTTGCAACAAACCAGTCAAATCAGGTCTGAGGCTTGCCACACAGAGAGGATCTTCAAAGGCTTGCCTTCAACCACTGGGAATCCTCAGATCGTTTGCTCCCTGAGTGATGTCCCTGGCATCGATATTAGTGTCCTCTGTTCCTGCTGGGTGCCACACACAGCCCTGCAGTCCTGTGGTAACAACAGAAAAACAGACTCTCTAGAACAACCTCTTCATTCAACAAAGCAGAATCAAAATGCATATAAAACAGGCTTTTAACCTTTTTGTTTCAGCTTTATTGACATATAATTGACGTATAATACTGTGCAAGTTTAAAGTGTACAACCTGTTGATGTGACACATTTATATATTGTAAAATGATTACCACCATAACCTTAGCTAACACCTCCATTACGTCGCATGATTAACACTTGTTTTTGTGGTGAGAACATTTGAGATCTACTCTATTAGCAGCTTTCAAGTATATAAAACAGTATTATTATCTGTAGTCACAATGCTATACTACATTAGATCCCAGAACTTATTTATCTTATAGCTGGAAGTTTGTACTCTTTGACGGACATCTCCCCATTTCCCCCACCGCCCAGCCCCTGGTAACCACCATTCTAGTCTCTGTTTCTGTGAGTTCAGCTTTTTTAGATTCCGTGTATAAGTGATATTATATAGTATTTGTCTTTCTCCGTCTGACTTATTTCACTTAGCATAAGGCCCTCAAGTACCATCCATGTTGTCACAAATTGTAGGATGTCTTTCTTACGGCTGAATAATATTCCATTGTAAATATGTGCCACATCTTCTTTATCAATTCATCCATTGATGGGCACTTAGGTTGTTTCCCTATTGTGGCTGTTGTGAATAATGCTGCAGTGAATATGGGAGTGTAGATCTCTGTTCGATATCTTGTTTTCATTTCCTTTGTATATATCCCAGAAGTGGGATTGCTGGGTCATATGGTAGTTCTATTTTTAATTTGGGGGGTAACTTCCATACTGTTTTCATAGCAGCTGCACCAATTTACATTCCCACTAACAGCACACAAGGGTTCCCTTTTCTCTATGTCCTTGCCAACACTTATGTCTTATCTTTTTGATGATAGCCATTCTAACAGGTGTGAGTGTGAGGTGATATCTCATTGTGGTTTTGATTTGTATTTCGCTGATGATTGGTGATGTTGAGCACATTTTCATGTGCCTGTTGGCCATTTGCACATCTTCCTTGGAAAAATGACTATTCAGTTCCTTTGTTCATTTCTTAGTCAGATTTTTTTAATCAGATATATGATTTGCAAATATTTTCACCCATTCTGTAAGTTGTCTTTCATTTTGTTGATGGTGTTCTTTGCTTTTCAGAAACTTTTTAGTTTGATGTAGTCCTCCTTGTTTATTTTTTCTTTTATTGCCTTTGTTTTTGGTATCAAATCTAAAAAATCATTGCCAAGAGCAACATCAAGGAGCTTACCACCTATGTTTTCTTCTAGGAGTTTTACAGTTTCAGGTCTTATGTTTAAGTCTTTAATCCATTTTAAGTTGATTTTTATATGTGGCATAAGATAGGGGTCCAGTTTCATTCTTTCACATATGGCTGTCCAGTTTTCCCACCACCATTTA
The DNA here is from genome assembly GCF_057802395.1 of Ceratotherium simum simum. Lineage (NCBI taxonomy): Eukaryota > Metazoa > Chordata > Mammalia > Perissodactyla > Rhinocerotidae > Ceratotherium > Ceratotherium simum. The sequence continues at coordinate 9,704,724 of NC_141914.1, forward strand.
TTGAAGAGACTGTCCTTTCCTCATTGTATGTTGTTGACTCCTTTGTCATAAATTAATTGACCATAAATGTGTGGGTTTATTTCTGGGCTCTGTATGCTCTTTCATTGATCTATGTGTTTGTTTTTATGCCAATATCATACAATTTTGATTGCTATAATTTTGTAATATAGTTTGAAATCAGGAAGCATGATATCTCCAGTTTTATTCTTCTTTCTCAAGATTGCTTTGGCTATTTGAGGTCTTTTGTGGTTCCATATAAATTTTAGTTTTTTTGTTTTCTATTTCTGTGAAAAATGCCACTGGAATTTTGATAGAGATTGTATTGAATCTATATATCACTTTAGATCACGTGGACATTTTAACAGTATTTATTCTTCCAATCGACGAACACGGAATATCTTTCCATTTACTTGTGTCTTCTTGAATTTCTTTCATCAACGTCTTATAGTTTTCAGTGTACAGACCTTTCACCTTCTTGGTTACATTTATTATAAATATTTCAGTCTTTTTGCTGCTGTATTAAATGGGATTATTTTATTAATTTCTCTTTCTGATAGCTTGTTGTTAGTGTATAGAAATTCAACTTATTTTTGTATATTGATTTTTATCCTGCAACTTTACTGAATTCATTTAATAGTTCCAAAAGTTGCTTTCTGATTTGGATTCCTTTTATTTGTTTTTCCTGTCTAATTTCTCTGGCTAGGACTTTCAGTATTACGTTGAATAAAGATGACGAGAGTGGGCATCCTTGTCTTGTTCCTGATCTTAGAGGAAAAGCTTTTAGCTTTACACTATTGAGTATGATGTTAGCTGTAGGCTTGTCATATGACCTTTATTATGTTGAGGTATGCTCCTTCTATACCCACTTTGTTGAGAGTTTTTATCATGAATAGATGTTGAATATTGTCAAATACTTTTTCTGTATCTATTGAGATGATCATATGATTTTATCCTTCATTCTGTGAATGTGATGTATCACATCGATTGATCTGAAGATGTTGAACCATCCTTGCATCCCTGGAATAAATCCCATTTGATTGTGGTGTATGATCCTGTTAATGTACTGTTGAATTCAGTTTGCTGATATTTGTTGAAGATTTTTGTGTCTATGTTCATCAGCGATATTGCCTGTAATTTTCTTTTCTTGTTGTGTTCTCATCTGGTTAAGTTGTGTATTTAAGATCTTTCTTTTCTCTTAATATAAATGTTTACTGCACATTTTTAGCTTTGGAAGGGACCTTACAGATTATGTTTCAACTTCTTTCTAATAGGACACCTGCTACTTGATCATCGAGTGATGGGGAGCTTAAGAACTTGAAAGGAAACAAATTGTGATTTTGAATAATTACTAAATCTAAGAATGTGCTCCCTGATATTGAAATGAAGTTTCCTTCTATACTTCCATACATTGGTCTATGTTTTAAGGTTACCAATTATAAAGCACTTCTGTTACTACTTTTATAAGAGCTTTCTTCTACTATTTTAGGACAGCTCTCAGATCCCTACTAAGTATTTTCAATTCCAGGATTAACATCCTGATTCCTTTAGAGATTTCTTACATAACATGGCAAGGTCCATTTTGTATTCTAGCTACCATTCTCAAAATTTTCTACAGCTTTATCACAGTGCATTTTAAAACATGGTAATGAGATCTAAACATAATACACTACATGTGATCTGTCCAAGACGGTACAGTGGTCTAAGTATGGTCTTTCTTCTTTCTTAGTGTAGATTAAGATTTCATGAGTGTTTTTGGCAACTCGTAACACATGTTGGCTTATATGGAGTTTCAATGAACTAAAGTCCTTACTTCTTTTTCCAAGTGAACTGTTTAATTGACATGTATCGCAGAATTGAAGAGTATCGCAGAATTTTGGATTTATCCTTATGAAATTTTACCTTGTTAGTTTTGCCTTGATCATGAGTCTTATGATCCTGGATGATTCTTTATCATCTATGTATTTATATGGGAATAAAACAGGGTGAAGTAGTGAATCTTTTGTTCTCCCTTTAGAAAATGACCGATAGGTTGTTAATCATTTTTACACAAGATTATTCAACTGTCTACAAATGTATGTAACCGCATATGTTGTTCTAGCTTATCTTTAGGGGAAAATTCTCCAAATGGCTGTTGAAAAGATTGTCATGTCTTTAGTGAATCCATTCTGCTTCCTGGTGAGTACCAGCTTCCTTTGTTAAATATTAGTGTCATGTATTTAAAATTCTACTCTAAATATTTTCAGGTATGTATGTCATATTTTTGGAATCTTTAGTTAGAATTCAAATTTATCACTAAGAAAATTAATGTTTTATCTTTTTCAAGGCCAACAAAATAAATTAAATAAATATCTTTCATCAAACTCTCATTAATGGCAAATTCCTCTCCATATCCTGGAATATAATTCGGCATAAGTTACACAAAGCTTCTAGATCTTGAATCTTTATATAGGAGTTTAAATTTGACTGGGTTCACTTAGAATGTGTGTGATCTTGCTTAAATGACATATTCTTGGAGCCTTGGTTTGTGAGGATGTGATAAATATGAAAGCACTGGGAGCAATATCCACTGACCTTCAATTTAAAAACCTGTTTACAATATATAATATACCCATATTCACACTTCTTCTTAAATTCTCCCAGATAATTAATTTTATGGATATTGCTGGTTAGCATATTTCTTCCATCTTCCAGTCCATGTACTCTTGGGAATATCTACTAATAGCCACTCAATTAAAATATTTAATTAAAGGAAAACACTATCTAAATTGCAAAAAATTAACAGCACCCTCTAAACAAAGACTCAAAATTCCTGGAAAAACTCAATAAACTTTACTGCAACCAATAATTTATACCTTTTCTCATGAAATTAAGTGAGCCTTGTTATACCTTTACTTCTTTGTTTACTCTCTCAGCATTTCCTAGAATTTTACCGCTTGTGCTAAACCCAGGAATTTGCTTTTGAATTCACCTCAGGTGAAGCCAGTTCTTTTCTCTTTTGGCACTGGCCTCAAATCATTGTTTTCTTAGATTGTCATCCCTTCCCTTGCCAAAGGTCACCCATTTCTGCTTACTATCTATGCCAATTCCACACCTGCAATATTTTACGCAGACAAAAGTCCTTTCTAAATCACCAGAGAGAGTGGCCTTAACTTCTTTCAATGGCAACTGCCGTCATCTTTCTGATATTCCCATATCCTTTTCTATTGGGAGCAGAAGAAATCAGTTCTTTAACAGACCTTTCTAGAGTTCAGTTACAAATCCATCTAACTGCCCACCATTTTAGACTTTAGTACTGTGTTTTGGTAGAGTTTCAACAGAAGGAAGCACAGCTGATGCTAAGATTGCTGAAGCTTTGGACAATGTAGCTATAAGTAATTCTTCCAAGAATGTTCTTTGTTACAAGGGTAACACCTCATGTCATTCTCTCCCAAGCCACCAGTTTCACAACTTTGGCAAATATCTTTCCCTTCCCTTTTGACATCTCCAGGCGCTCAATTGCAACACATAGAAGGCCGTGTTTTGAAGGACGAAAAGCCATATTCAGCCCACAATTTTGGCCTCCTTTCCCTAACATTTTTCCTCAGAATTGTGCAATCTTTGGGTTGTTCCAGAAAATACAAAAGTGATCATCGTCAGTATAGGACTCTGTCCAACATGCTTCAAGATTTTGAATCACAATCTTGCTCTTATTTGAGTTTTGCATGCAACCTCTGCCAGGCTAGAAAGATGTAGTTAGTGAAGCAATGCCTTCTTATTTGACATCAGAAAGAAGAAAAGTTGTTTTGTTATTTTCCCCAAAGCGAAAATTCTGTAAATTAGTTGATTGAACTAGGGATTATTGGTATTACAGAGGACACCATAAAATGTGTGTCTTTGATATAAGCCTAAATCTTTTTAATAAAATATTATTTCAGCTGATTGAACTAGAGATTATTGGTTATATGAAGGGCACAATAATGTTGTGAATCTGTTACAAGCCTAAATCTTTTTTAATAAAATGTTTGGACCATTATGTTTTCACATTTGCTTTTGAATAGGTAATGACTACCAATCACGCTCTTTTATGATAAATTTTCAGTATGGTCACTAAAAGCCCTTGCATTAAAATGCAAGAATGAGTGGGAGTGATCTGTACCTTTGACTATTATTATCATTAGCATTAGATGATTCCTCTTAATACTTTTCCCTTGAGTGGCTATTATAAAATTATAATTTTTCAAATGGAGCTTTAAAAAATCACAGAAAAAAGAAATGAGGTGTACAAAGGTGGAAACTACTCATGCAGGAAGTGCTTTTCCTGCCTGGAGAGCTCTATAATTTTCTGGGAAATATTGCCATAAAACACTTGATATTTTTAGAATATTTTCACCATCAAAAATCTGCTACATTTTAACACCTCCTCTCTCTTCTTTTATTGCAAAAAGAAAATCCTAAGCTTCATGTGTTTTGAATAAATGACTGCCTTCACCATCCCTTCTCCTACCTCCCGTTTGCCAAGCTTGATAGTCCTTTGGTCTTTCTTTGGTTCCTTCTGGAGCGTGAAGTGGTGCCTGGCATTATCAAACATGTGCAGCAGGGCCATTAAGTCTTAGATACTGAATGGTGCTAACCCAGCTGATGACACTGGTCAAGAAACCACATATAGTTGATCCTGGCTTTTGAATTCCATTAGGACATTCTAAATTTATATCTTTCCTGTGTATACGAAAGAAATTTTTTTTTAAAAAGACAATCAGACTTCAAAATAGTGGGCCTTATAAACACAGAAAATCAGGGTCATTATGACCATTACAAATTTCATTTTTTATAAAGGTGATAACAAGGTCAGAAGCAAACAGGGACTTTCTGATTCTGAGAATGGAAACCCATATGGCAGGAGACAAGGCCTCTAGGGACAGCGTATGGAGATCAAAACAGTGAGAGTGGAATTTTCCCGAGGTTTACTTCTATAAATAATTAACTGCATGTCATTTTATAAATAAATATTTCCCTCTGGGAATTACAGCATCATTAGGAGTTTCTGAGCACTAATTCTCTTGGCATCTATTCCCCATTCTCGTTTTTAGCGTCTTTCTGTCTGCTTGTCTTTTGAGAAGAAATCTCCTATTTTCTGAAGGAAACAGAGGAATTGCATAATAGTCAAAACTGATGTGCATTATTAAGAGCAAAATGGGATTACTGTAAGGGGATGCATGACAAAAGGCCAGGGAAAAATAGTTTTTTACCATTAAAAATCTATAAACCTCCAGGGTTGCAATTCGTAAGGAGTCCCACTATCTATTTCTCATCTTGGGCCTTCATTCCATTTCTCTTTTCTTGGTAGAAGAATGTCACTGAACCCCTGGAGGGGCTCACATTAGTCATATTCCCTTCACTTTTCAAATTAGTTCCTCTTATTTTTAACATTTGGGAGAAGACCATTGGGAGTTAACCTACAACTCAACTATCAAGAAGTTAAAGAAGACAGGTATTAAAATCTCTTATTTCTCAAGTCACGACAGCCCTCTTTCTCATCTCAATATGATTCAACACGAAAGGAAAAAAAGATAAAAGATTGTTAGATACCTATTTCCATAAACAAGGCACTTGGCTAGTGCTAGTGAAAACAAAATAAGCAGGAAGACTATATTTTTAGGGGAGCAAGTCATCTAAAATAGGTAATAGTGATACAGTCACACGCAAGCAGTAGATTTCTGCCTATCAGTACTTTGTAATTGATATATACCAAATATAAATCAGTTTCATAACTTCATTAGGGGAGCTTTTTGTAAAGGAAATTGTGGGTAAATTCTTTCACAACGTGAGTAATCACCTCTTCATCAATCTGGAAGTCAGAATTTGGCAGGTCATATTTTATATCTTAAATCATCAAGGAATTACCCACATTATAAAAGAGCAACATTTCTCTGAAGAGCCCTCTTAGCTGGTGCTGGGGATCTAGTTTGGGAGGTGAGGTAGATTGGTGGAAAGCAGTGTTTAATGGGACAGTTAACTTTTGTCCTTCCAGATCCACGATCTATACTTCCACACCCTGGTCTGCACAGGGAGGCTAGCCCCATGGACTTATCAAAGTCTTCCTGATCCCCTCGCTTCTTGTTGATGCTGATAGGAGATCAGCAGGTGGGAGGAGAGAAGGATACTTATTTTGTCAGGTCCCTCCGTCTCCTACCTTTGCTGTGTGTTTTCTGAGTGTGACCTCTATCACAGGTCCCAGTTCTTGTCAGGCTACACTCCTTCACAGCTGCCCTGGTGGGGATGCCCCTTCAGTCCTAGGTGGTAATAACTCTGTATTGTTACTCATCCCTGAGTACTGTCTATCCATTGTTGGTTTCCTCAAAACTCTGCCTTTGCTAAACATCCTTTATTAAACTCATCAACTATTTGAATGGACTTCCTTGGTTCTTAACCACATAGAAAGTTTTGTGGTGTAGTAAATAGTAGATTAATTTTCAGTAGAGACTATATACGGAGATTTTTCTTTCTAAAAAGCATTCTGCATCTCTCCTAAGCACCCCTGTCCTCTCAGTTTTATTAGACTGCGGGGGAAAATGTACCTGCTTGAGCTAAAGACTACTGACCCCTTTGTCAAGGCATCATAGGGAAGTTAAAGAGTTGTCTTCCCTGAGATTTTCTCAGAGCTTCAAGAATAAGAAGGAGAGACAGAGCTGCATCATTATATTGCCATTCTCAGGTTTAAAAGATAGGTAAAAATATGCTCTGATTGGTAATAAGACCAAAAAGGAGGAATGGACATATCAATAATAGACCCCAAAATGTCAGACACATGGACGAGAAATGGACACTAGAGAGAACTATTACATGGCTTCATTATTTATAGATTATTACACATTCTTAATTTCATTCATTCATTTATTTGTTCATTCATATATTCATTCAACAAATAGCTGAGAGATTAACTGTGTTCCGGGTACAGTGATAGGTCTTAGGAACATAATTGTGAACAAGGTAGAGTCTTGGCCCTCAAGGAGCTTGGTGAAGACAAACCACGGACTGATACCAGAGCATACTACACCCTCTTTATGGATTGTTAGTGATCATTCTCAATCAATGTGTGGAAAGGAAAAACACTTTAGTTATTCATTGCTACATAAAGGTACCTGAATATGGTGACCTCAACAACATTATTGACAAATTTTGGTGCCTCCCTTACCAAATTTGGTCAGAATGCATTACATGTTTAAGGGCACACTCACATTTATAGTAGTGTCCATCCTTTGTGTAGAGGCTGGGTTGGGCACATTTCTTCTTTGTTTCAACAATACTGAGCACTGAGTACACAGGCACTTCTATAGGGGATGTGCGGAGTTATCCATTTCAGTGCTCACTCTCCAAGTGTTTCCAGTGTTTCAATCTAGCCAGGCAAGAAATTTTATCTAAGTCAAAAACCGCTAGTTATTCTTTATTATTTAAAATGCAGAAAAATATGTCCTTCCGTTACAAAAGGTAAATGAAACTGGAAACAGATGTAGCCTCCCTGGTTTCCCAGCACAAACACCAGATGTGACTGAGTTTGAAATGTAGTGTTGTGAACAGTTCTCTCTTTCCTCCGTGTGCCTCAGACCACCATCAGCACTGATTGTCCTGAAAAATTGCCCTGTTTCCCAGAAACAAGAAGACTATACAATAGCTGGGCTTGAAGATATTATAGACCCTTGCTAGATCCAAAATAATAATGATAGAAAAGTAGATAAAAAATATTTACAGGGTTGCAACATTTCTGATGTGTCTTTTTCAACTCTAGCAATTTGTATAGCTACTTTTTAGTATAGCTACTTTCTAATGTCTAAACACCTATTTAATGTCTATTGTGAGATGCTAGCTGCTGGTAGAGGAGGTAAGATTAAAACTGCATATTGGTGCAAAAAGCTCACTTTATCCTTTGAAGTTTTGTTGTTTTGGCCATGAAGGGTAGAAGTGCTTTTTTTTTTTTGCTGAGGAAGATTCTCCCTGAGCTAAGATCTCTTGCCAATCTTCTTCTTTTTTAGCTTGAGGAAGATTAGCCTTGAGCTAATATCTGTGCCAATCTTCCTCTATTTTTTATATGTGGGTGGCTGTCACAGCATAGCTGACGAATGGTGTAGGTCTGCACCCATGATCAGAACCTGCAAACCTGGACCGCCAAAGCAGAGTGAGCTGAACTTAACCATTACACCGCGAGGCTGGCTCCTAAAATTGCCTTTTTGCTTAAATCAATCAAATACCTTACACATATTGGCTGCTGTGTTTTTAAAATACATATTTTAAGGAACTTAAGAGGGATTTTCTGCACTTTTTTGGTATATAATCAGATGATATTGAATTTCTTAACTTGCCAATTTAACCATCCATGCTGCTCTCAGGGTAAAAAGTGAAAGTGGGAGTGACATCAGCAACATGGCAGAGTGAGCTGTTCCCTTTATCTCTCCCCCTTCAAACTACAACTAAATGGACATTCATTGATCAGCAGAGGGTAGCCACATACCACAACAGGATGCCTAAGAGACCCATAGAGCTATACATCTGAGGGTGAATGGACTACCCCCGGGGAGGTAGTGGAGATAGGTGAGCATTCTCTGGCCCCCCAGCAGCCCTGTGCACGTATGTGACTGCTCTCCAGGCTGGAGCACCCATAGCACTGCTGTGGCCCCAAGAGTGGGAGCATGTCTTGGCGGGACTGTGAGCCCCTGCATGATCCCTTTCCCAACCAGTAGGAGAATCTACAGTGCCATCACAGGCCCCAGAGAATGGCCCAGGCTTGCACCCTGTGGGGAGGCACCGCCCACCAAGCACAATGACTGGTGCGACTTAGGAGGAGACGACGGCAGGTCTGTACACCTGGGTGAATGAGTTCCTGGCTGCCATGAATGCTCATAGTACCACTGTGGCCCCGAAGGGGCAAGTGCATCTCAGTGGGACTGTGGGAGCAGGTGGTGGCAGCCTTGAGCCCCCGCTTGATTGCTTTCCCACTTGGTGGGAGATCCCACAGGGCTGCTGTGGTCCCAAGGAGTGGCCCAGGCTCAGACAGACACAGCTGACAGGGATTGCAGTGGGCTCAGAATACACAGCTCCTGCCCCCACCCCCTCAGTAGGGGCAGGTGGAACCCGCATCTAGATACTATCACTATTTGCCAGCACAAATCCACTCCATCAAATGGGATAAAGAAATATATTAATACTCCAGACCAGAAGGAAAAAGACAAACACTGAGAAATCAATCCTGAAGGCACAGAAATCTATAATCTAAATGGCAGGGAATTCAAAATAGCTAGCATAAAAAAACTGAATGAGTTACAAGAGACCTCAAAAAGACAGTTCAATGAGATCAGGAATAAAATTAATGAACAGAGGGAATTCTTCTTAAGAGAGATCAAAACTGTAAAGAAAAAACAATCAGAAATGTTGGAGATGAAAAACACAATGAATGAGATAAAGAAAAATCTGGAATCCTTAAATAAAAGAGCTGATATTATGGAGGACAGAATCAGCAATTTAGAGCCTAGAGATATAGAAATGCCTCAGATAGAGGAGGAGAGAGAACAAAGACTGAAAAGAAATGAAGAAATTCTCCAAGAAATATCTAACTCAATTAGGAAATGCAACATAAGGATTATAGGTATTCCAGAGGGAGAAGTGAGGGAGAAAGGAACAGAGAGCTTGTTCAAAGAAATAACAGCTGAGAACTTCCCAAACCTGGGGAAGGAGCTAGAATTACAAGTAAAAGAAGCTAATAGAACTCCTAATTACATCAATGTAAAAAGACCTTCTCCCAGGCATATATTAGTAAAACTGGCAAAAGTCAATGACAAAGAAAAAATATTAAGGGCAGCAAGGCAGGAGAAAATAACCTACAAAGGAACCCCTATCAGGCTTTTAGTGGCTTTCTTGGCAGAAACCTTACAGGCTAGAAGAGAGTGGAATGATATATTCAAAATTCTGAAAGACAAAAACCTTCAGTCTAGAATACTCTATCCAGTGAAAATATCCTTCAGGTATGATGGAGAAATAAAAACTTTCCCAGATAAACAAAAGCTAGGCAGTTCATTGCCAGAAGATGTCCCGCCCCCAAAAGAAATGATCAAGAAGGCCCTCATACCTGAAAAAAAAAGAATGAAAGTGGGTAGCAAAATTCAAACAAGGTAGATGTGAGAGTCAGGCCTAAAGAAGCAATTAGAAAATAGTTATTCCTTACTGGTTGCTTTTTACATACCATGTCTTCCATCCAAAATTACTTGCTTTCTTGCCACTGTACCTTTGTTATGGCATCAACTGCATGCATGAATCAAATCTAGGCTTCAAGAACCAGTTCAATGCTTTCTTAAGTAATTAATACTTTTTACATTATGTTATGTCTCCTTGTGTTCTTTTTTTTCCTCTCACAATAACCTATGAATTCCCTGAGGACAGGATATTTCTCTGGTTCACCTTTGTATCCATAAAAACATGTAACCAAATATATAACAGTGTGTAACATGGTGGATGCTCAAGTGAGTTTGGCTACATTAATGAATGGATGGATATGTTCTAGGCTGCAGTTTAAATTCTTCTGATTTATTTCACAAAAGATTGTATTATCACTTTAAGTAGATAAATACTTTAAAAATGTAATTAACATTTCATTAAGAGGCTGGCCTGGTGGTGTAGTGGTTGAGCTGGTGTGCTCCACTTTGGCAGCCAAGGGTTCACAGGTTCAGATCCTAGACACAGACCTACACATCACTTATCAAGCCGTGCTGTGGTGGCATCCCATATACAAATTAGAGGAAGATTGGCACAGATGTTAGCCCAGGGACAATCTTCCTCAAGCAAAAAGAGGAAAACTGGCAACAGATGTTAGCTCAGGGCCAATCTTCCTCACCAAAAAAAAATATAAAAAAGAGATAAAAAATAAAAATGTCATTAAATTCCTAAAACAAAGAATATAACTCGATATTATTGATAAGAAAAATTGGCAGAGACAATAAAAAATTTTCCAAAGAGGAGAACACCCTCAATCTCCTAATCCATCCCCAACCTCCTAAAGTATTTAAGGAGAGTATATGACAAATTAAATCTGAACTGATATTTCAATGTTTACTCCATAGGTTATCTAAGCTCCTTTCATTTTTTACTTCCTTTAGGTACTCTATTTTTTACCACTTAATGATTAGGTGAAACAAATCAGATATTTCTTTTTCTTGTCAGAAGCTTTCATGAAATATTTAATAAATAAAAGAATAAAAATGCCAAATAACATAATAAACAGGGATTTAATTTGTTTCTACTCTTTGTAGTATAGATCTACAAGTCACAGAAGAAAATAATTAGTTTTTTGGTCTGAAAAAAGATCCACACAGCTGGAAGAAATGTAAAAATTGTGCTTCTAAAATAGCTCTGGATTTGAAAACCATGAGACTTATAATTGAATATTATTACCTTGGTCAAGTCATTTATCTTCTCTGCGCTTTTCCTCTCAACTGTAAACTCATGTTGGATAAGTAATTTCCAAGGTTTTGTCTAACTCTAACACTCTTATTTCCATTTTTAGTCCTGAAATGAAAAGAAATGATTAAAAAATTCCCCTGTCTATAGATCTTTCCACACATTATTTCATACTCACAAAACATCCCTTAAAGTGCCCAAGGCTTGATAGAGAAGGAAATTATGGCTCAGAAAGGGTTATTGAATCATTTACCGAAGGTCACATATCCAGTTAACGAGACTCAAAAATAGAACACTTATAAAAACACAGCCTCCTTGTCCAGTGCTTTTTCTGTGTTAACAGTCTGCTTTTCCAAAAGCCACGCTGCACACACTTATAGGCTTACACAAACACACAGACTCCCTATCTTTCTTTATGTCCAGAGTGATCTTGTATTGATATTGACATTGTAAGCACACAGCTGTCTGGATCAATTACTTTTTACCTTTCAGAAAGCTGGAGGAATTTCAATTATTGGTTTTATGCCAATGTATAGTCCAAAACCTAACACACGAGGACAATTGCTTGAAGAGCTGTGATCTGTCTAAGGCAGTGCATCTTCCCTTCTCCAGACTCCTTATATTCCCTACACGTAGCCTCCACCGCAGCAGTAAGGTGAACTCCAAGTTGACTTGATTGCATTGTAAAATATAGGTGAAAATAATCTTTGCACCTATTGTTGCATGGAGACAAATTTACAATAAAAGGTGTCATAATTCTCTCTAAGATTTTTCTATTTACAATTTCCTATACAACTTGGAGCTGATTCTTGGTTTGTAATTTTTAGCAATTTTTTTTTTTTACTCTACAGATATATAAACAATCACTCTTGCTACTGTACTAGAAAATTGCAATAAAGAAATTAAGTTTCAATGTAAATATTTGGGTATAGTATTGATGCTTATAATCTTCCTGAAATCAAGAGTTTTATTATTTGCTTCTTCTCCATACCTGGGTAATGAAATTGGCCTTTTTGGTTTTTGAAACGACTTTCCACAAACAGCACATATCCTCTTCAATTGCTAATTATTCCATTTCTTTCTTTACAACCTATTTTCTCATACCAGCCTTCAGTTTGTATCTGTGCCACACTTTAGGCCTTCCTATCTATAGTAAGCTGTTAATTGTGCAGCTAATATATGTTCAGCAAAATATCTGCCACAGCACCTAGCACAGTACTCAACATGTGGTAGGTTATTGGTAAATGCTGCTGATTGTTTAGAAGTACTAAATACCCTTACAAAGTGGAATGACAACTGACCTACTTCAAAGTGTGATTAAAATGTTTAGCATTACAAGGTCTGTTGAAAATACAAAATGCAACCCAATTCTGAAAATATAAAATGCAACCCAATTCCTTATTATTAAAAGGTAGTCATTCTAAACCATCATTTTTTTTTTTTTTGGTGAGGAAGATCAGCCCTGAGCTAACATCTGATGCCAATCCTCCTCTTTTTTTTTTTTTTTTGCTGAGGAAGATTGGCCCTGAGCTAACATCCATACCCATCTTCCTCTACTTTATATAGGACGCTGCCACAGCATGGCTTGACAAGCAGTGCGTTAGTGCACGCCTGGGATCTGAACCGGTGAACTTCGGGCTGCCAAAGTGGAGCATGTACATTTAACCACCGCGCCACCAGGCTGGTCCCTCTAAACCATTTTTCAAATGTCATGGTAAATTTTATGCTGTAATTTCTGACCACACAAAACTGCCTTTAAAAAAAAAATGACATACAAGAAGCACTCATTTTCTGCTTGATAATTATCTCATCTTTCTTTACTATCTCTTTATGCTTATCCCTAATTTGTATCATTGACAGGATAAGTCTCCTTGTGTGTATGATGATCACTCCAATATATTAAAACTCAACTCTTTCATTTAACAGAGGCTTCAAAGTTACACCAATTCATATGTATTTTTTTATTATTTGCTACAGTTTTGTTCTCTAATATCTATAAATTTTTCTCAGTGTTAAATTTGCTTTGTCCTCTAAGTCATTAGTGAATATCTTGAATAATATTAATCTGGGTAACAATTCTTTTTATAATTTCCTCCACAATTCAGACACAAGTATTACTTCATGGAGTGTGACTACGCGTTCATTTGGTACAGACACCCTCCAGATTCAGGGGCTCACTTATTCCCAGTTGTAGATCTTCACTGTGCTGAGAACTCTCTAACTCACAGCCTTGTTTTATTGCTTGCTGATCCTCTCACAGCAACTACCATCTGTAGTTCATTCTGCCTTCCTTCTTAAAAGAAAATTTATACAGCATTAAAAAGAGGCATTAAAGGCAGATAAGCACCCAATGGAGTCTTTCAGAAAATAAAAGAAAATTTTCAAAATAGAGGCACTTTCATACGCTGTTGGTGGGAATGTAACTTGCTACATTTTTTTCCAAATGCAATGTGACAGTGCACATCAGGAAACCCTTTTTACAAAGTGTTTGGGGTTTTGTTTTTATTTATTTTCTTAACAAAAGAGTAGATAGTTGAATAGCCAACAAGAAATACTGCATAGAATTAATAAATCGAGGATTTTCCTGCTTGATGGGACATATAGATGCTAATTCCAGGTCTAAGAATCAGCGTCTATTGGGTCATTCAGTCTTCCTTTACTTGTGTCCCCAAGGTGGTTAACTCTACTACAATAGAGGATTTATTTGTATTTAATATCCATCCCCAAGGAATTTAACCCTCTTGAAAGCAACATTTTTCACTGTTGAGAATGGGGGAATAAATGGAGAAACAAATTTATTTGGAAAAATCTATACAAATATCTATTGACTATAATTTAGTTAATATTTCTTTGTGTACTTAGATCAGTTACCCACCGTTTGAACCTGGCAACTGAAATTGTGACCATTCAGATCTGCTATAAGTGAGAAGCTTACTAGTATTATAGGTCAAGGTTAGCCACCTAATTTTGTGGATTCCAGACTGCTCTTATTGGACTCTGGAAGCAGTCCATCACAAAGATCAAAATTTGAATAAAGCACTCAGGACGATATCTTTCTCATTGATCTGTTCAAGGACCACTTACAATGGCGGGCTCTGATCACTGCTCACGTGTTCATCTTTGTCATCCCTACAAGCGCAGTGCTTTGTGACCAGTGGCATGATTTCACATATAATTTTATTTTTTTAAAGAAACTTTTTATTTTTTAATTTCCCAAATGGCACAGATTCATGTATTAAAATATTTGCCCAATAACTGTTTCTTGTTTCATTAAGTGCTAAAAACGATTTATCAGATCAATCTTTTACACGTAAATTAAGTAGACTTTAGGCTAAGTTATTCCACTACATATGACAAACCAGCAGCAAAATTTAACCATGGTGAAATGACTGTTTCAAGTTTATATTGACCTTCTCTCAGTGTTTGGATGTTAACTGATATTGGTTACCAAAGTCGCATGAACTCAACATAGAAGACTAATCAGTACTGCTACTTAAGAACCTTCACTTATCAGTGGCATCATGCTAACCAGTTGATAATTTCCAGAAGTTCTGCTTCTGGATTAGCACGTCGTCACCCACCTTTTAATTTTTTTCCTTAGTTGTTTAATACACCTTTAAAATGAGATGAATATACATCTTCCTGCCATGGGGAAAGACTGGTATTCTTTTATACCCAGAGGTTATATTTTCCTCATTCAACTTACTATGAATATTATTTTGGTTGCTAAAAAGGAGAGAGAAGATGGGCTTGGTCATAACATTTAATGGCTGTGTTCCTAATTATGGTTTCAAATTAATTATATGAAGTTCAATTTATAGTTTTTGATAAATAACCTTCAAATATAACAAACAATAATCCCCTTCTGTCTCAGAAACAGTAGTGTATGCTTTGCCATAAGTCTATTTAATGTAGTTGAATATGTTGTTTTTTGGCCATTGGAACCTTCTAACTATCTTATTTTAAATTATTGCATCTTTCTGTATTTTATGAATCAGTGTAAGCTGCCTTAAATTATTATTTAAACAAAATAAGATAAAGAGAAAACATAATTTATTTTCATTTCCATATGCCTGTAATGTAACAATTAACAATTGAGGAGGATATGTGCTCTTTGTTGAAAGTCATTTCGAAAACCAAAAAGGCCAATTTCATTAGGTTAGGTAAACAGGGGGATCACTCAGGCAGTATGTAAAAGTAGGTGAATCCAAGGATACCTCATATCAGTAACAGAAAGTGTTTAGAATCAGAGCTTCCCCATTGCTGCTTCGTTTCCTCCCAGTAGAGAGACTCCAAACTCCCCTTCCCTTCCCCACACAGATATGTAAATGACCCAGAATACTCTTTGGAAATTGAATAAGGAAGGAAGGAAGGTCTAGTTTGGCTAAAAGTTGTGTCTTTTCTTTCACACATTCCGCCACAAACTGTAGAGAAAAATATTGTCATATTTTAGGGATTAGCAACCATAACTTCTTTAAAATAAAGAAATTAAACTATTGAACCAAACTCTAAATTAACCATTTCTATTTTCTTGGTTTTGAATAAGTATTACTCTAGATCAGTACAGTCCAATAGAAATATTTGTGATGATGGAAATCTGCACTGTCCAATATGGTAGCAACTAGCCACATGTGCCCACTGAGCATTTGAAACGTGGTTAGTCCAACTGAGGAGATGAATTTTTAATCTTATTAGATTTAAACTTAAATAGCACATGGGGTAGTGGCTACTATCTTGGACAGCACAGCTTTATGCTGTAAATACTTTGAAGGCAAGGTCTTTGTAAACGACTTCATCTCCCACTGAGTCTGGCACAAGTTGGAGCTCATAATAAATACTTACAAGCTTGTTAACTGACCCTGAAAAGATTTAGTGATCATAAAAACAGAAAGTGTGTAGCTACCAAGAAAAAGTCACAGTAAATTTAAATGGCTCTCAACTTGATTGCTTAGGAAAATAGAATATATTCCAGTCACTATATCCATTGACATAGCATAAGATATTTTTAACTCACTGAAAAGTTGATGAAGAAGACCACAAGGTTTTCTCCTTGCGATCCATAAGCTGTGGTTTATCCTCAACTTTCCAGGGTGTGAGACCAAAAGTAGAGCCAGAATCAACTTCTATGGATTCTCTACTTGTGGCCTGGAATTCTGAGTTCTATTTTGCCACACTGTCACTATACATGTCACAACGGTGAGTTTCTCATCTCTCCTAAGGCTCAGATCATTTGTTATCTATGAATTCCTAATAGCATTTTGGTACAAAGGGTGTACTGCAAGACATCTTACAAGATTTTTTACGTGACTCAAAAAAAAGAAGACATTTTGGCTTCTACTATGAGCATAGATTTTCCTATATTTGAGTGAAAAGATAAGGTGTTATTTTGAAAAAGGAAAACAAGCAAAGCATAGCTTCCTTCTATTCACTGGGAACTGCACACTGGCCCAAGGATCCTCACCATCACACCACTGCAGAAACTGTAAAAAAATACACTTTATTTCTCCCCTGAACAACCTAGGTCCTTCACTTGCAATCATGAAAGACTGCTAACAATATTAAGTATAAAAATGCACTATCAGTAAATGAGGTGACATGGTTAAAACTGAACAATGAAGTCTGCATCCTATGTCCTATACATTAGCTTTCCACTTAGTTTGACTTTCATTATTTTTCAAATTCTTTTAAAGAGTTTCTGCGTAGGTGACATTTTCATTTTTCTATAAAAGCATAGGGAGGATTTAGGATTGGAGAAATTAAGTCCTATTTACACACTAACGAAGCAATATGCTTGGTGGTGCCAAGTATTAGGAATCTCTACCAAGTAGAGAGCAGGCCTCAAGTCCTCAGATTATAGGGCTCACTAAGGTAGGGTTTAATTGGGCCAAATTCGGTGGCCTAATGAATGACTATTTGTAAAATACAAGCTCAGAAATTGTGAAAAAAGTGCACTAGTGGGTTCAAAACTTGGAAATTAAGGATATTAACATTAGGAGGTGGAATGTTTAAAGTTCCCTAGGAAATGGGTAGGAAGAAGCTGTAGGAGAGAGTATATAGTCTATCCTCTAATTGTGTATTCTGTATTTGCAAATTCACCTACTCGGCTACAATTTGTTTGTAACCTCAAAATCGATACTTGTGGTGCTTTCACAGTCACTGTGTTCATGTGCAGAGCTGTGAAAAATATGGGGAGCCTCTTGCTCACGTTCCCAGTCGCGGTCACAAGGTGATGTTCTGCCTTCCTGTTTCAGCTCTCATACTGTAAAATGTCCTCTTCACGGTCTATTTGGTACCCATTTTTCTGCTTTTTGTTGGTGATTTCACTCTTTAAAATGCCTGCATTTGTCGTGCAGAAGTGCTGTCTAGTGTTCCTAAGTGCAAGAAGGCTGCGATGTGCCTTATGGAGAAAATACATGGGATAGATAACCTTTGTTCAGGCATGAACGAGAACACTGTTGACCATGAGTTCAGTTGCAATGTTAATGAATAAACAGTATATATTAAATAAGTTATCTTTAAACAAAAATACACATGAGTCAAGGTTATATATTGATTGGTTGATGAAAATGTTGTGACCAGAGTCTCATAGGAACTTAAGCCTGTATTTCCCCTATGAGCAACGGTTCAGAATTTGCTAAGTCAATGTTCACAGTGACTTTATAGAACGTAACGACTAAGAATAATGAGAATCAGCTGTATATATTGGAGGAGTGGGGAATATTAGAGATATTTAATTACTGTTTTTAGGGCGTATTCCTTAAGTCCATAATGGGCTCTATGTTCTCAGCTAAGCATTAGGATCGGGGAGAACTGAAAGCTTCTAAGACATGTTTTCTTGACTTACGTCAGTTGATTAGCTTCAGTGAGTCCCCAGATAGCCTGAAATGAAAGACTATATTGTGTATATATGCAGATGTGTGCATTTTTCTGGGGGTACAATCCAGAATTTCCAGCAGATTTTCAAAAATGTCCATAACTCAAAAAAAATTAAGAATTACTGCTCTGTGATGTGAGCGTGAGGCTGCGACTGAGGCACTACAGAGCTTCAGCTGAGTTGGAGCTTGGACTTTGTTTGATGGTGACTGGCAAGGATGTGACTCTGGGTGTAGTGGGAGATGGAGCTAGAATGGTTTATCGAGCTCTCAAAGAAAGAACATCACGAACTCTTTTACATCTGATGACACATAAGGACTGCTCAGTCATGAAATAAAAGCCTTGAGAAGACAGGCTCTTAAACCCTGTAATGAACTTGGGGACTTTGACCCTTCAGGTATATGTCCAGTTTACAGAAATTGGAGAGTCAGAAAGGTCTTGGCATAAGAAAGTATATGTACAAATTTTTAGTTTATAGTTGGATATCTGTGTGTTTTAATTTATATTTAAGTCTGAATTCAAAGAAAAAAATATCTTGGTTTAGGAATTGATATTCTACAGAAGTGTTTTGGTGGCTGTGACTAGTTGTTCTGTGCCAACATACTGGCCCTTGGTCTACCTTCTCCCATCTTTGGTCTTCTGGTAAAGAGTACTTTTCATGATAGATGTATCCCTAGGAGTGTGGAATACCAGAAGGCCTATGATTAAAGGTGTGGTGAAGATGTTAGACAATCAGATCACAAATGGATGAAATGCTTGTAGGTGCCCATAGAAGAAGTCAAGTCATATGGCTTTCTAGATCTCAGAAAGACTTGACCCTGGAGCTGAAGGAAAGGCCCTTCTCTTTACTAACTGGACATTCTCTAGCTACCCTCTTTATTTGTTCCTATCTCATCTCTCTACCGTTGAGTAACTAACAAATAATTCACGCTCTTTACCTAGCAAGTTCCTTGGACACATCAAATGCATTAATCCTTTTGGACTAGTAGGTTCTATTTAGCAGACTACTGTCTTAGAATCTCAGATAATAACTTGCATTTGTAGAAATCTTTGTACTCTTAAAGCATGTTCATATATTAGACTAAATTTATCCTGTGCAGGAAAAGTAGTTATACCCTAGAATGAATAGTGTTGTGATTAAGAGCACTGGCTCTGGGATTTACTCAACTGTTTGCCACACCAAAAAAACAGAATAATAATTCTCACCTCATACAGTGGTTGAGAGAATTAAATGAGATAATGTAACAAGAAGACCACTTAACCTAGTGTCTACAAATAGAGCTTGATATATGTTAACTGGCAATTTACTGTTATTATACTACTCACTCAATGCTTTTTTGACTTTTAGTTATACATTTGTGGAAACTGAGATTCAGCAATGTTAAACTACCTACTCCAAATCACAAAACTAATTGGAGATGAATTTAGAACAAGAACCCATGACCCTGACTTACATGATGGTGGTCTTCTGTGTGAATCACTATCAAATATACACTTGTCTTAATTTGAGCACTTGCTCCCTGAATTTTGATAGTCCTGGTATGCTTTAATAAAATGTAGACCTTGACAGAGCCTCAGGGGAGCCAGCATCTTGTTAATTGAGGCTGGAGTTGTTTTGAAACCAATTGGTCTTGTTTTTATTGCCAAATATATCTGTAGATCATTAACTCTCTGAAAAAGACCATTGTTATGGAAAAGTTTAAAAACTCATTCCTCCCTCAGGCTAAAAATGAGAACTGTGGAACCATATCAGGCATTTACATCATTTATTCTTAATTTATTGACTTGCTCCGTAGGCATAACTCTCATGCTTATAAATCAGAAAACTTCTCGTAAGGTAGGAGAGTCCATGATGTTTGATACATAACTGGGTCTAATAATTGTTATGCAACCATAATGATTGCTGAGCATTGGTGCAACTGGTTAGCAAGTGGGTTGTTTACATGTAAAGTTAAACACGACATTACATTTTCAAATACACTTCACCATTGTTAATGAATTCAGACGTTCTTCCAGTGACATTAGCATCATCCTCATTTTTACACGTGGACAAACAGAATAAATAACTAGCCCAAGGTCACACTGTATATTACTGGATAATTAGGAATAAAAGCCAGAGTTACTAGCTCTCATTTCAGAGTGCAGGCAATTTCCCCCATTGCTTCAATCATGATGGTAGAAAAGGAAATAAATCTCATTAAAGCAAATTATTTTTGGCTTTTTTCCTTTCATAAAGTGTGAGATTATAGCCTTAAAACTAAACCTGCTCCTTAAGATATGGTTTCCCAGAGGCATTAAGGTTAAAGGAAATATGAGATAGGAGAGTTGTGGAGAGTTGTAGACAGGATCATCCTTGTTCACTGCCCGACATTTGGCCCCCACATTAATTGCCAGTAACTTTCCCCAGTCATCGGGACAGCCAAAGACAACAGGGCTCCCCGTCTCCCCCCTTATTCTGTAGGGTCCCTTTGGAAAACTGCCAATTTAAATGCCCTGGAGGGTGAAGCAAAAGAACCTACAGCCACTGATTTTTGGTAAGTACCCTTCTCTAACAGCTCTTACCATTAAGTTCCCCTCTTCCTACTAGCTTTTGTATATTTTCAGTGTTTTATCTGACCAGCTTCTTTACACACGAATTTTTAGAAGCTTATAAGGTAAATCATATTAAAGTCAAAAGAAAGTGTTCTTCTGCTTTCCTGAGACCTGGACCTAACATCCATTTATAATGAAAGGTGGCAGAAAATGCCACTCCAAAACATGCCACTTTGGCACAAGGATTATTTTGAGCTAAAGGCAATTGAGATGAAACAGATACAAAAAAAGCTCTCTGCCCTCCCCCTATTTACCTAAAAGCAGGACATAGATTTGTAAAGATGTCTCACCTCCCCTCTCTAACAGGAAAAACAGAAGTTACTCACCAAAAGGGAGACAACTCTAGACCCTTATCAGCCCAGAAAGGGCACCACAGAAATACACATAACAAACCTTGTTAAAACTAGCCCTTGCCTACTGTATATTTCCCCATGTATCTGCCTTCTTACAATTTGCCAGTCATTAGAAGCTCAAAGTCCTTTTCCTTTGCCTTGTCAGTTCTCTACAGATGTATTGTTCTTTTGTCAAGATTCTGTATAAACCCAAGTTTTAACCACCTCTTTGAGTTACTCATTTCTGAGTGTTCCCATGTGTATGCCTGAAGCACATGTTATAAATTTCTGTTTGTTTTTCTCTTGTTAATCTGTCTTTTGTTAGTCTAATTTACAGCACCCCAGCCAATGAACTTAAGATGGATAGAGAGAAAACACATCTTCCTCCCTACAACACTAAAGCACTAAATGCTAGTAAATTGGACAAAATGACTTCAGTGGTTAAGCTGTTTTCCTTCCTCACTTGCTTTAATCTATAGCTGTCTCTTGAGTTCCTTTAGCTTTTTCATAATGCAAATATCTTACATTTAAGGTCATAGTCACTAACAATGCATATGGATAATTCTCAAATGTTTATGAAATTGGACCTTCAATATAAAAAATGAGACAAGAAACAGAAGAGCAAAGCCAGTAAGGACAAAAGAGAGGCTTTAAAAAAATACAGATAATGCAGGAGATTATCATACTCAAAGCTAACAACCCATGAGAACTCTGAGAGGACAACTAATGTCGTTTGTGGCGACTATACACTGGCAAAGCACGGAGCTGTTCCTAAACCAGGAGACTTCATTGAGGCCCTGCAAATGTGAAGAAATGCTTTAAAAGCAAACATCAAGTCAGAATCTCAAAATTTTTCGAGTGTACCTCTTCTCTTTGTGCCCCTAATTCCTTCTCTTGAAATTAAATGAAAAATAGATCTTCTTTTGGAAATAAATATTTTTAATATTCCCTTAGGAAGAAGCAATTCGTCTTAGTAGAAGAGTTCCAATTAAGGAATAAAAGTGAGTTTTCATTTAGTTTCTTTGGGCCTTAGATTCTTCATGTGTAAAGTGGGGATATTATTTTCATGAAGATATAATAAGATGATGCATAAAAAGATTTAATACAGACCTGATACGTAGTAAAAACTCAGCAAACCTGATTTTATATAAATATATTAATATATATTTATATGTTCTTAACATATATTAACTATATATAGTTGGTGTATATAGTTAAATTAATCTGGTGATAATGATGACACAATTCTGCCCTATGGCAAGATTTTTTTCAATGAGTTGTCATTCACTTATATTAAATTTTTTAAAAGTTTCAAAGTTTAGAGAAATAGCTACAATAATGAATGGCAGAGTCAATATTTGAAATTAGTTCACTAGACTTAAAAGATGGGTTAAAATCAGTGAGATGTGTTTTGACAGAAATAAATGGGAAGGCCAGTATGTCAATTTGAATGATTAATGGGGCAGTCAAAAAAATCTAAGAGTTTTAATTCCACAAAACTCAATATTGAGGTGTAGCAGTTAGGAAGTAAACATAATCTTGGGATGAGTTTATCAGAATTTACTTTACAGGCAAGTTGCCCATTTTGGAAGTTGTTCTCTGTGCTTGTCATATCATACCGTGAAATTGCATTCTATTCTGGGCTCTACGTTTTGGTGGTAACATCAAAAAATGAAATAAAATACTTTACAAAATAGAGTGACCTTTATCAAATGAGAAACAGCCAGATGAACTGACATGATTTAGCCTAAAGAAAAGATAATTTAGGGAGATCATACTTTGTTGTCTTCAAATGTTTGAAGGATACAACATGAAAAGATGAGTTTATTGGTTACCCACTACGTTTCTAATAGCTTCTAGTTGTAAAAAACATATCAGAAAATGTTTTTAAAATACTCAGAAGTTATAATGTTTAAACATAAAGAAAAGGAGCCTTAGAGAGGCTAAATGACTTATAAACAGAAGTCTACAAACTTTTTCTGTAAAGGGTCAGATATCCAGTATTTTACACTTTTGGACTATGTGGTCTCAGTTGTAATACTCAACTCTCCTTGTTGTCTGAAAACAGCAATAGGCAATACATAAATAAATAGGTATGGCTATGTCCCAATAAAATTTTAGTTGTAAAAATAGGTTCTGGCTGTAGTTTGTGAACCCCTGACAGGGATCTAATCACATGTATATAAAACGGTAGAGCTAGAGTTGTAAGAATCAGAATCTTCGGTTCTACGGAGTAACAATTAACAAGAGTTAAAAGTGTAAGCCTCCAACTCGGGATATTTTCAACAGAATCTGACCACTTGTTGGGGTTTTTTATTTATTCATTCATTTATTCCAAAAATATTGAGTGTCTCAGGAATTCTAGCAGATTTCTGGTTGTATCTCGTTGGCTGGAACTGTGTCACATGGCCATATTTAACTCCAAGAGACCCTGGAAAAGCAAATATTTATCACATCAAATCCAAGTTCTCTTATCAAGGACGAGTTAGAAATAATATTGAGTAGGAAAGTAACAATATGTGACATATTGAAAAGTAATAAGTGATAGAAGTATACATGAAATCAAAAGGTGGGAAAACTTATCAATATTGTACTGGATCTCAGGGAAGAGCATCAGAGAAGGTGGAAATTGTTTTAAAAGAGATTCATGCATTGATGAAAATATTCAAAATAAGACAGTAAAAGATTTTTTAAAAATCTTATATTTCATGATTTGGAGGATCAGCAAAATGACGAAACATCTGGAACAGCTTATATGCTCAATTTAATCTTTTCTTAAACTCTTTCCTGAAAGTTATCCAATGAGACTGGTCTACTGACAATGTTTAAACATTTCAAAGATCACATTTAGCCAAGAATAAGCAGAAATATAGTAATATTTCATATTTAATTTTGCAATTTGGAAAAAATGCTTTTCTGGCAAAAGATGATAGATTAAACACGCATTCAAGTGTGCTTCCTCTTGACACCATAATAAAGTGACAGGTCAAGGGACTTTATTTTAAATGGCATACACCCACCAAGAATAAAGGAAGAGGAAAGCAGAGCACTATGCAGTCAGCTGCTAGGTACCTGTTTGGCATGCTGGCTGAGTCCTTGCTGATCACTCAAGCATCCTTTCTGATTGGTTGGCTCCTGCAATATACCAATTATTAAATATTTTTATATCATTTCTGTGGTAGCAATGAAATTTTGGAACTAGAAAGCTGAAAGAAGAGTTCTAATTGATTGAGCAGCTCTGAAAAAGCTTGATTCTAAGCTGGCAGCGAGGAAGAAAGGGAAGCAACATGATTTATGTCACAGAACCTCTAATAGGTTCAGGAACTGGTATTGCCTGCTAACTCAAGAGTGGGGGTGCATGTGGGATAAAGACAAGAGGATCTGTGGAGGGTGCTTAAGAAACAGTGAGACCCACTGATCCCCAACACACTCTGTACAGCTGAACAATCACCTCTCCCCAACTGTTATGGACTGAATTGTCTCCCCCCAAATTCATATGTTGAAGTCCTAACCCCCAATGTGACTAAATTTGGAGATAGGGCCTATAAGGAAGTAATTAAGGTTAAATGAGGTCATAAGGGTGGGGTCCTAATCTAATAGGACTGATGTCCTTATGAAAAAAGGAAGAGACACCAGGAGTGCATGCACAGAGGAAAGGCCACATAAGGATGCAGTGAGAAGCCAGCTGTCTGCAAGTCAGGGAGAGGGGCCTCAGGAGAAACCAACCTTACAGGCAACTTGATCTTGGACTTCCAACCTCCAGAACCATAAGAAACCAAGTTCCTGTTGTGTAAGCCTCCTGGTCTGTGGTATTTTGTTACTGCAGCCTGAGCAGACTAATACATTAACCAAGGCAGAAGACTGTAAGTTTATTATCTGGGAAGTGTAGAATGGAGGATCTTTGGATTGGAGAAGAGCAGCCACGGTTGAGGCTGGTTGTAGGTTATGGGGAGTCAATGTTTACATAATAAATGTTGAGAATCCCTTAGCCCTCTTTACCCACTCAGTTTCCAGAATGCTAGCAGGCAGACATATATCTGGAATATTCTTTTCTGGGAAATTTTATCAGACCCAGAGAAAGATCTAGAACACTAAAATTCAGAGTATCCCAATAAGTCAGTCCAGTCAGATCTTCCTGCCATGAAGTCTGCAATAGAAAAACTATGCCTGTGTGTTTCCAAAAAACCTTTTAATCTACCACTTATAATATGATCAAACAGAGAATAAAATGAACAAGCAATGTGGAGGAAGCAGGTATTATACAGATTGAAGGAAACTTTTCAATAAGCATTGTTACTATACTCGGAGTTAAGAAAAAATATTGCATCTATGAAAAAATAATGAAATGCTATATAAAACAAACAAGTAGAGAATAATTGTTTTTAAAAATTAAAAAGAGTAGAAATAGAAACTTTAGAAAAAGTTTTGAAAGGTAAAGTGAAGAAATTCTCATAGAAAGTAGAGTAAAACAAAACATATTATTTTTAAAACCCTAAGACAGAAATTTTTAAAAAGTAAATATAAGAAACTCAGAGGACCAGTTTAGATCTAACATCTGACTAATAGAAAATCCAGAAATAAAGAACAAAAAAACTGGAAAGTAGGAAATCATTAATTCAAGAAAATTTCCTGGAAATGCAGGATATGAGTTCCTCAAGTACGCCCAGTGCAATAGCTGAAAATCAACTGACACAAAGGCGTTTAATTGTACAATTTTAGGACTTCGGGGATAAGGAGAAGATTGTGAAATCTTAGAAAGGATTTTGGTCTCTCAAAGTTACATCAAAGATAGAGGACAATGGAGAAATGCCTTCTAAATTTGGAGGAAAATTATTTTGAATCAATAACACCATACCCAGTGAAACTATGGGTCAAGTACGAGGGCAGACTCAAGATATTTTCAGATGAGTAACCTCTCCAACAGTTCATTTCCCCTGCTGTCTTTCTCACAAAGCCCCCGGAAAAGTTGTTTCATTCTAATGAGAGAGTCAATCAAGAAAGAGGAAAGCATGAGATGCTAGAATGGGAACTCCAACTCAGGAAGGAAAGAAAGGGGTATCTCTTGGTTGAGCTTGGAGGTAGATCTCAGGACCACGGCGTTTCCAAGGCCTAGAGCACAACCAATGCAGTTGGAGCCGATCAGAAGCCTCCGAAGCCTTGTCTCCAAGAAGAACTTGATACAATCCTGATAAATTTGGAACAACTCAGGGAGAGTTAGGACATAGAAAACCAAGTCAATAAAAAATTAGTACCCCTAATGCCAACAAGGTATACAGAAGGTTATTCAAGAAAGGAAAAATAATCCTAGTATAAAATATAGCCCAGTCAACATCTACAAAAATATAATAATGTGAATGCTGAATATTGATCTAACTAAAATCATAATTCTCAAGTATGGCGAAATTTGTGCAATAGGGAGGGTTAGAGAGTGGAAAAAATTCTAAATCCACATTTCCCATTGTGGGAAATGAACTACTTACTGTTTAACATTTTTTTTAAAGCACCAATGGGACAATGTTATTTGACAGTATGGAGGTAAATAAACAGAAACAGGTGAACTCTGGGGTGTGGGAAATGTCAGAAGACTCAGGGAGGACAGGGGACAGACTCCCGGTTCATTGTTCTTACGGAAATGTTTGACTCATTAAACCATGTGTATATATATTTTTGTTGACTGTAAAAACTTAATTACAAACTTAGGGACAGCTAATGCTGGTTATGTTTTATTAGAATATTTTCACTTGAGTTTGCCTGAGTTACATTCTGTCTTATTATTGCAAGCACTACAAGTAAATTAATCTTGGTATTTGCCACATATATTTGAGGAATGTCTTCTTTTACTTATAATTAGATGCTTTACTCTTCATAGACTATATGGTCAAAAGTTATGTATGGTCTAGCCGGCATAGGATTGCACTGCATTTTAAAAAACTTTTACCTCACTAAACTCTCATCATTCCAAAGGCCAGAGAAGATAAATCTGAGGCATCTGTATCTTTGTAGGACCTCAGGAGGTGCTGATGTTTCACGCAACACAGAAGGTCAGCCACCCTCATTTGCAGTGTAGAGAAATGAGCAGTAAGTGACCTTGGGATTCTATTTCCCACCTCACCAAAAAATTTGACTTCAAACGATATTTACCAAACTTGAGGAGACTTGCTAGCATTTTACTCACTTCTAATAAATACATGCAATCTTTATCTGCGGTTTTCCTACAGGACTTCTGTTGCTCCTTGTTTATTTGAAGATCTGGTTCACATTTTCCTCTCTTGATTTTAAATCTCATTTGAAAATATTTTCTTTTCTTCTCACCTCATTATCAGTTTCCTTTTTTTTTTCTTCACTTGCTTTATTATTTCTAAACACTTCACTGAGATTTTGACAGTTAGTTTGTAGGAGAAATAATTTGCTGTTTCAGTAAATTCCTTGCTGGAATTTAGAGTACAGAAAAAATTACAGAACTATTAAAAGGCAATGTTATACACGTTATTGGTGTAGGAAAGTTGAAGCGAAAGCCTTGCCTGTTCTCCTCGTTGCTTCCCCTTCCTCCACCCTCTAGTATATATTTCCGGGTCTTACATAGGCATCGCAACTCGTTACATTCTACTAATCATCATTACTTTTTTTCTGATTAGGAGTTGACTTACTGCTCCTACTTTACCATGAAAGGAGAAACAATAAAGCAAACACTATAAAAGGTCAATGAATTTAAGAGACCAACAGGAAATGACAGCCTTTTAAAAGAGCTCGAGCTTATTATCTTGACGTCAATATACTTAAAGAATTTCCAAGCTGTTCTGGCCCTTTCTATCCCTCTACACACATATACGCAGAGCCACGCACAAAGCCACTTCCTTAAATACCACCACACAGACCACTGGGTAAACGCCCATTTTTCTCTTGGGCAGTCTATGTAGACATACTACATTTGATGGAAGCCAGAAGTTCTAACGTTACATTTGAATTCCAACATATGAAAAAAAAGCAACGAGGTCTTGCCAGGACCTATGTCACCCTGATAACAAGATTTTCACTATCAGTTCACCCAAAAGATAACACTAACCAAGTTGCTGTTTAGACAATTAAGAATGCATTTTCAGCAGAACATTGAGTAAACTCAGTGGTTCAGGCATGTTTAACAAGAAAGACAGGGGCTGGCCCTGGGACGTAGCTGTTAAGTGCGCGCGCTCTGCTTCAGCGGCCCAGGGTTCCCCGGTTCGGATCCCCGGATGCGCACCAACGCACCGCTTGTCAAGCCATGCTGTGGCGGCGTCCCATATAAAGTAGAGGAAGATGGGTACAGATGATAGCACAGGGCCAATCTTCCCCCCCCACACACACAAAAAACCCAAGAAGGGCGTAATAGGTATTTGCTACTTTTTGCATTTCTAATAGTGTCCTCATCTCCTACTGCTTTTCCCCAGCGTATAGTCTGGCGGCAGAGAAGTCAGCCTGCTAGTCCTTCAACAAAGAAGCAGAAGTGCCAGCCCCTTCCTCTCACCACCTTAGTTAGCCAAGTGGAGGGCAAATGACCGAAGCTCTGCCAATTGAACTGTATTGAGATACACTCTGGATCTTCAGCAAGTTTGGGAAGAGAAAAGAACGGGTCGAAGTTTCCTCTTCGCAGCTGTGGTGGCCTGATCAGACTGTTCCTGTGACCAGCCCAGGCCTGCAGTTGATTTCTCAGTCCTCTGAAGCTTTCTTGGCTCTTGCAGTCATTCTAGCCTAGTTCTGTAGCCTCTCCACCTCTGCTATGCATCCTTACTGTCTTTCCAGTAAACCTCATTTGCTTAGGTTAGTGGGCATCAGTTTCTGTTATACACGGTCAAAAACTCATAAGTGATACAAAGAACACTTTGCAAGAAGCCTGACCAAGAAAAAGTTACCATGTACTATTTCTTGTTGTACAAACTGCCCTTTGAGTGCCCCGCAAAAAAATGTTAGGCTGATATTAATCTTCAGAAGGAGAAAGTAACAATGCTATCTTTTTGATGGGTGGAAAGAATAAAATTGGAAGTAAATCACCTTTTTCTTAGGCTGGGCCCAATTTTGCTCTACCTTTGTAATGATGCCACCTCTCATTCATTTGTTGAGATCTTCATTAATGGTTATTTGTGTTCCACTCAGGACAGAAAATGAACTTATGTGCTTGCATTCAAACTGCACTGTTCTTAGAACTGAGTATCATGCAGACTCTCATGACACCTGGTCCAGCGGAGTTCAGTCACAGCATAGGAGCACTGCTGAAAGGGAAGCTGCGGGCTTCTCGTTCCTGTATCTGCTCTAGCTGTGAGGGCGCGGACGGGCCGTTTTTCCTTTTGGGCCTCAATGTCCATATTTCCAAATGAGTTCTGGCATTTTATGATTCTACATTTTCAAAAACAAGGTTATTTCAATAAATACAAATATCTGTAACTGCAGGTTATAGATGACAGTGGCATCCTTATATCACTCTTTGCGTTCAGATTTTTGGTTAATTTTATGTTAGTTTCACACTAGATCTGTGAGGGGAGGAAAAGCCTATTCCACATGCCTAGGTAATTAATAGGTAATCACACAATTTTAGGTGAATGGACATTACAATCCTGAATTTAATAACAATAATTTAATAATAATGATCATAATAACAGCACCAAACTACAATTTTTGAATTAATGGCCCAGCTAGAAGTAGTTGCATAATATGAATAAATATTTTAAGAGTAGTTGTGGGCCGGCCCCGTGGCTTAGCGGTTAAGTGCACGTGCTCCACTACTGGCGGCCGGGTTCGGATCCCGGGTGCGCACCAACACACCGCTTCTCCGGCCATGCTGAGGCCATGTTCCACATATAGAAACTAGCAGGATGTGCAACTATGACATACAACTATCTACTGGGGCTTTGGGGAAAAAAAAAGGAGGAGGATTGGCAATCGATGTTAGCTCAGAGCCGGTCTTCCTCAGCGAAAAGAGGAGGATTAGCACGGATGTTAGCTCAGGGCTGATCCTCCTCACACACACACACAAAAAAAAGAGTAGTTGTAATATGCGATTTCTATAAAATTCGATTAACCTGGCTGTACAAGCCAAGGAATCTGTTCTAATTGTTAAAAATTAACACGTTTCAGTGTAAGCATTTTCTTAAATTTGATTTGTATGATTGTGAAAGTGATTTTTGTACACGTTTGGAATAGTCAAGTGGTTCTGCAATTTTTATTAAGAAAAACAGCAATGCCCAGACCCATCCTCCCATTTTCATTTTCTTAGAAGCAATCTTCTTTCAACTGCTCTAGGTTTGTAGCTGTGACTTTTGATACTTTTCCTCCACTGGTGTAAGAAGGATAACAATATTGCTATTTCTCAATCTTTCCCTTTTAGATAGTATCTACTGACTTCCCACAGTGGAGGATGAGGATTTAGCTCTCTTTCATTCACTAGGCCCCAGAGATAAACATACCTACGTCCCGTCACCTCTATCTCCCCACTAAAATTATTGAGGATACGTTACTACATTTACGTAAACACTATTCACAGAGAAGCTGTGTATAAACCATGACGACTTTTACTTCTTTAAGCAACTTTTTGTTTTCTCTGTGGCTAAGAATTGTCTTGCTTTGTTGTTGGCTTTATTTTCTGTGTACTAATCACTGAAAAATGCCCAAACTCTCCCAGTTACATCAGATATTCTATCATTTTTATTTTCTTAGAGATATTCTTTCTGGAATCTTCTGAACTGCTCTATTCTTGCCTTGCTATCCAATAACTTGCTACATTCCTGGTATATGCCATCATCTCCATCTTGGAAATACTCTTTGCCTCTTTCTTAAAGGAAAGAAAATCTCATTTTTTGGATTCTGTGTCCTCCTGTTTCTGCATTACTCCCTCATTTTAGTACAGCATTCCTTCAGAAGTTTCCTAAGAAAGGATGCATGGGAGGTAAATTATTTGAAGCTCTGAATGTCTGAAAACATCTATCCTTACCCTTGATTTGTCGGTTTGTCTAGGAAGAGATAACGAGAGTCAAAATCTTTTTACTTCTGAGTCCCAGTTATGTCTTCACTGTCTTTCAGCTTCCAGCACTGCTCTTGAGAAGTCCAAAGTCATCCTGTTTTCTGCTCCTTTGTATGTGGCCTATTTTATCTTTCTGGAAGCTTT
The DNA here is from genome assembly GCF_057802395.1 of Ceratotherium simum simum. Classification (NCBI taxonomy): domain Eukaryota; kingdom Metazoa; phylum Chordata; class Mammalia; order Perissodactyla; family Rhinocerotidae; genus Ceratotherium; species Ceratotherium simum. Next base: position 9,736,071 of record NC_141914.1, read on the forward strand.
AGAATCTTCTGTTTAACCCGTAGTTCTGAATTTCCACTCTGAAGTAGATCCATCGCATTCAGTCAAGGGACACTTCATTGTCAGTTTCAATCTTGGAATTCACGTCTTTCAGTTCAGAGGAATTTTCTTGGTTATTTGTTTAATGATTCCCTTTGCTCTGTTTCCTCTGTTCTTTCTGCATGGAACTGCTATCATTCAAATGTTGTTCCTTTTGGACTGGTTCCTGAATTTTCTTAGCTTTTTTCCCAGCCAGTTCTCATCTCTTGGTCCCTTTGCTCCACTTTCTGGGGGATTTCCTTGATTTTATCTTTCAACTGTTGCACTGAGATTTTCTTTTTTGCCATCATATTTTTAATTTTTAAGTAGTTTCATATTCTCTAGGCAAACGCATTATACACATTTCTATTCTTGTTTCATGAATGCAATATCTCTTTTTATTTTTCTGGGATTATAAATACACATATATTTGAAGTTTTCCTCTCCTTCCATAATGTTTCCTCCTAGTGCTTCTCCCTTGTTTGTATATTTTTGTATTTTGGTTTTATTGTTCATGTTGCAGGCTTGAATGAAGTGTCTATTGATCCTTCGTTGACTGTTCATGCATTAAGTGGGGCACAAAAAGTTATTTAGAAGCTACAGGTTTGTTGAATTTAAGCTTCACTGTAGTGATGTGGTTGTAATCTTTTGTTGGTTTTATCTTTTCTTTAGCTCTGGTTGGATTACCTAGAGAAGCAAAGTTTTGTCTAGAGTTACAAGTCTGGCTGCCAGCCTTCTGGAAACTGAATGGGGAAAGATACATGGTCAGTTTCAATGTTGCATATATAGTCTTGGGATCCCCTGCTTGGGGTACAGGTCCCCTCCCACTATCTTGCCTAACGAGACATCAGGGACTTTCCATTTTACTCTCACCAGAGAATAAGCCTCCTCTCTTCTGCTGAGGGATCTGGGCTTCTAACTGCTTCTCACACAGATTTTTATCAAATCCTCATTTGTTTCAGCCTGACCTCTACCCTCACCTTCCAATATTTATGCTGTTGTCATTTGTTAACTGTTCAGGGATTCTGATGTACAATTATATTGTTTCTTGGCTTTCCCCACTGCTTGATGTGGTTTCAGCATATTTGGGTCTTCTGTCAATTACAGTTTGTTCCTGTACATTCCATATTCCAGAAAGCTATTCCTAATCTGCTTTTGTTTTGTACGTTTTATCTTTCTGAGTTTATGTTTTAAAAGCCTTTTACTGTTATTTTCTATTTTGTGAATTAACAGAAGTAATTGAATATGGACAATCCATCCTGTTTAACTAGAAGTTTGAGCATTATATTTTTTATTTCAATATAACTTTATAATTATACAGATAGATAATATTTGTGAAACTTCTTAAATTACCACTGTTGAGCTCTGAGGTTCCACAGAACGAAGTGTACAACTGTTGGCCTCTTTAAAAGGAAATGGGCTTTGGAGTCATGCACTTTTGGATATTAATCTTGTCCGGTTGTTGGTTGTTTTCTAGAAGGAGAGAAAATAAGAGTTAATTGTGTAGCCATTTCTAATTCCTTTCACTAGTTTTTTCCCACCTTTGCAGTGGAGTCAATCCCCAAACCCCTTTGTTTTACTGAACTACAAAATAGATAAAAATTAATAAATTACCATAATTAATTAAAAATTATTATTTATTTATTTATAATTTTTACAACTTTTCAGCAGCATAAGTATCACCTCTATTTTACATATGAAGAAACTGAGTCTCTGAAATAATTTTCTCAGGTTTTTTAAATAGAGTAATCTAAATAAAACTAATATGTTGGAACATTTCTGTGTAAGAACACAAACACACATATATCTATCATTGATATATAAAATATTCTATAATAAGAAATTGATAAACAGGCCTATCAGTAGCTTTCCATGTATTGGCAAAATTTTTTTAAAAAGTGAGAACTTGTGAGGATCTTTAGGGAAAAGAGAGATGTTTAAAAGGAATATTTAAGAAGTTTGTATAATGTAACGTGTTTCCTTGTCCTCCAATAAAATTTACATTAGCCATAAATACTTATTGGTTAGATTTAATGTTTTTAATAAAACAATGAGAAAGATTATATTCAATATTAGAATATATCAATTATTTTACAGTTCACTATTTTGAAAAATTTGTCAATTTACTGCCAATCTCAGTTTATTCATATGTAAAATGAGGATGATACCTACCCTGTTGAATTGTTTAAAGGATTAGAAATAAAAACTAAATAATACTAAAAAAAAACTAGGTGCATAATAGATTCCTCAAAACTTCTACCTGTTGTTAATGAGTACAAATTCAAACCCATATACAAATTTGGGAGAAGCTGAATTCACTACATGTCTACTCTCGTGTTTTGCCAAGACACTAATTCTGGCAAAATACAGTGAGTCTTAAGAAGAAGCCCTACCATTCTAACTTTAATCCCTTTCCTTTCTCTTGCCTGGTATAACCAGAAGGAGGACTCATTTTCAGAGTGCTTCATTAGTAAGAAGTGAACCAATGTTTAAATTTGTTTTAACAAATTTGTGTGTCTGTAGCATCCCAGCACATGACTAACAGATAGTAGATTCCCTACAAATATTTACTGAGTGAATGGATGAACTAAAAATATTCCTAAAATTAAATGACTGTTTTTTCTAGCTATACTTTCAATTTACATTATCATTCTTTCCTAACTTGTCTTTAAATCTATAGCTTATATTAAGGCCAGAGCAGGCAAGTGTTTTCTTTAAAGGGTCAGATATTAAATATTTTAGACTTTGTAGGCCGTATGGTCTTTGTTGAAGCTACTAACCTGTGCCATTGTAAACAAAAGCAGCCATAGTAGGACATAAGTAAATGCACACGGCTGCGTTCCAATAAACCTTTAATTATAAACACTAAAATGTGAAACTTACATAATTTTCATGTGTCACAAAGCGTTATTCATTTTTTGATTTTTTTTCAATCATTTAAAAATTCAAAAATAATTTTTAGCTCACAAACTCTTCAAAAGCAGGAGGTGGGTCAGATTTGGTAAACAGACTGTAGTTTGCCACCCCTTTATTAAAGTATGGTTCTTTTTTACAATCATATCGAGAAAATCAGATGAGTAATTTCTTCTGGTTGTCAGCATAGCCATATAGCAAATATAAGATATTTTTATTAGAAATTACAATAGGATTTCTTTTTACACTATTTTCAGTAAGACTAGCATGGTAAATTTGAAATCCACTTTGCTTGGGTATCATGGTTTCCATGTTATGACAATGATGTTTATTTTGCTCGTCTTTCAAAGTTCTCACTGTCTTCAGAAGAAAACAAGCAAGCAAGCAATTATTATTTCAATTCTTTCACCTTACTCAAAATCTTAATCATCTTTGACTCTTCTCTCTCCTTGTATCTTTCTCCCATCCGTCAAAGCCAATCAATTCCCAAATCTTGTCAGTTTTTCTTTTCTTGAAGTCCTAAATGTCTTCTTTTCTAGCCCCATTCACAGCCTAGTTCAGGACCTCATCAACGGTTATATTTTGTGGAATAAACATTTTTATATACTTTATTTCTCTCCTGTCAATCACCTGTCGCCATAATCCTCTGAACTGTGAAAATGATACAAATAGGGACTCTCATTAGAAAAAGTGCCACATGGTCTTTTTCCTTACAAGTACAGGCATAGGGCATTTGTCAAAACTACAAGACAACTGGCTTAGAAATAAATACAGAGAAAATAGTTTTCAGAAAATAGTTTTCAATGTCATAGGTCATGACAGAAAACAAATTGCATGGCTAGGTTGCATTTAACCCGAACCATTTATTCACAGAGTTTGCAACTGAGCAATTGAAAAAGAGGAAGATCAAGTGGCAGGCAAAAAATGACTAGCTTCGGGGATCAGAAGGAATCTTTCAATCATCTCTCTCTGTTTTTAGACTTAACTGCATGAGTTTTCCTATGTGAAATTCTTCTGGTTGGATTCTGAATATCAGACATTGATAAGCAGGCACCAGGATATCACTTTTGAAGTTTCTGTGACTAAGATTTCTTGAACTTCACCAAAATTAGTAAATATTATTAGATATGAATTCATGGGAAACCAGTAACTTTTTCAGGTCCCATTTCAGAACACCATCCTCTTACTTTTCAACTTTCTGTTCAGAAACATAAATGTAAACCTCCTTATGAAGCACCTGTTAGATCTAGGGAATAGATGACACAGGAGAGCTTCAGATGACTCTGACACAATGAACTCTCAGAATAGTCCAGACATCCTGTGTGCTCTAGACACATCCTCCCAGAGCAAGTTAAATATTCAAGGCAAGTGACTACATTTTGAAATTTCCCTGCCTCTAAACAATAGTTGGTTTGATCTTTCCCTGACAAGGTTCTCAGCTCAAGAATTTTTCACTGTCAACCTTGATTCTCATCTCTGGACCTTCTAGACTTTGTATTCATAGATGATTTTTTCTGGCTGGGGATCTTGACTTTATACAGTGGATTGTTGTTTGGTTTTCTCTTTTACTTCTGGAAAAAAATCTGCCCCAGAGCCAGTCCAAATAACTTAATCTTCCTCACCTCTTTTGAACCACTTCAAGCCCAGACCTATAGTTCTTAATCACTCCCTAACACTCCAAGGAAAGAGACATTCTACCATAGAATAAAAACTTTATAGGAACCACGTGTTTGATTTTAATTGCTGTCCATTTGCTTGATAATTGCCAAGTGAGAAGCTGAGAGGAAAAGCTAGAAACCTGCTTGACACTATTAATTTTTTTGATGGTATGAACAAAGTCTTTGAGAGCTTATTTTTCAAATTCCCGGATAACTCAATTCTAGGTGATCTGACTAACTTGAAAGGTGACAGAATCAATATTCAAAATAAACGGTTGTCTTTGAATGGATAGGTATGGAGGTTATTTTTATTTCTTTGCCTGGATGTATAATATTTTCTAGATATATTTTTTTAAGTAAGAAAAGCTATTTTAAAATATGCAAAAAGGATCAGAACAGATTTGAATATGGGGCTAAGCACAACAAAACGATATCCAAAAGAAAGATATAAAAAGCACTGCATTTATGTTTTATTTAAAAAAAATCTGTTACAAAAATACAAAATAGTGGAGACGTAGCTTGTCAGCCATGAGGGACAAACTTAGCTGTTAGTATGTGGGGAAAGATTGGGATCTTATAGGTGCACAAGCTGACTTGATAACAACGGAAAATTTTTTGCTCATAGGCTGAATTAACAGAAATAAAGTCTAAATAAAAGAAGCAATAAGACTTAATGAAAGAAGATGCTGTAGTATTTCTATGCTAAGATATATTTGAATATAAATATGAATATAGGTTGAACTTCATTCACGATAAGAGAAATTCAAATCAAGTTTACATCAAAATGCATTTCACCTTTCAGATGACCAAGATCAAAGAGTCTGATATCGTAATGTATCAGTGAAGGAATGGGGGAAACACTCATATATTTTTTATAAGTTTAAATTTGTAATATTTTTGGAGAGAACAATTTGACATTTACCAAATTTTAAATATACCTACCCACTGTGGTGAACTGTGCTGGTATTCTAAATATTTGCCTCTCCTCCCTGTGGAGAGATAATCATAAGTCCACACACACTGATGTCAGGCTTGACCACGTGACTTTCACGGTGAACTATGAATAGAAGTGACATGCATTATTTCCAAGCAGAAGCTTTAAGAGCTCTCATATGTTTAACTGTGTCCTCTTTTCCTTCTACCAAAAACCTAGTATGTCCTGGAAAGACATTGCTCCTTCAGCCTAGGTCCTAGGTCCTAGAATGTGGAAAAGAGCCAAAGCATCCTGCAATGGAGGTGTAACATGAGTGAAAAGTAAACCATTCTTGTTGTAAGCTACTAAGAATTTGACATCGTTTGTTCTTAGGGCATAATTTAGTCTAAGCTGACTGACGTAGAGTTTTATTCAGTGGTTCCACTTCTTGTAAACCCACAGCTGACTGATACAAGGATACAAAAATTCTCACCCCTTTGCATCACATATTTATTTAGCTTCTTCCCCTGCCCTATCCTGCTTTCTTTAATTCCTCAAGAGTTTATCCTGATAACTTTCGTTTAGAGGGTCCATAAGACACTGTATTTAACAACATAATAAGAAATATAAGAAATACACTGTATGTGTGTGTGTGTGTGTGTAGAGGGGAATGAGCATCATTGAGGTCAGTGGTGGCTATCCTTCATAGGCTGGACCTTTTAAGAGGGCATGCTATTACAGATCTAAGTTTCTTAGCAGCAATGAGAATGGTAGAATCCTGGAATAACAGAGACCAGGTAACAGCAATCCTGCCCCGTGGCTTAGTGGTTAAGTGCGCGCTCTGCTGCTGGCGGCCGGGTTTCGGATCCCGGGCACGCACCAACGCACTGCTTCTCCGGCCATGATGAGGCCGAGTCCCACATGCAGCAACTAGAAGGATGTGCAGCTATGACATGCAACTATCTACTGGGGCTTTGGGGGTAAAAATAAATAAAGTTTAAGAAACAACAACAACAACAACAAAAGTCAAGTAAGCATAATTGCTGTAATGGGCAGCTCTGTCATTTTGGCAACCAGGAGGACCTGACTTGCAGAGATCTATTACAAACGGCTGATATAACATGCTGTTATAGGAGTAAGGCAGATGAACAGCCAACAAGGGTATTGCTTAATATATAATCAAAAGATGTTAAGATCAGATGAGCAGTCATAATCCCTTACTCATTTTCCATATCTGATTCGGGGCTTAGACTCAAAAATCCATTGATTGAAAGAGGTACCAGTTTCCCATGAGAAAGGGCCTTACAACATCATGGAACAAATATATAGTAGTGAGTCCCCCAGTCTTTCCATAATCTATGCTGTTTACTTGAGTAATCATATACTAAAAGTAAGGTAATGCCCAGCTATTTTGAGGACCTATTCAAATGATCTATTTCATAGTGAATGAGTTGTAGTAGTTTGCCTTTTTTGAGAAATTGATTTATTTCCTCTAGGTCGTCAAATTTATATACAGAGAGTTTTTATAGAATTCCCTTATTTTTCTTTGATGTCTGCAGGTCTGGTAGCAGTACGCCCTGTTTCATTCCTGATATTGGTAAATCCTGTCTTCCCTCTCTTTTTCTTTATTGGTCTTGCTAGAAGTTTATTATTTTCTTTTTTGATCTTTTCAAAGAACCAACTCTTTGCTTATTCATTTTTATACTGTTTTTAATTTCATTTATTTCTGCTCTTAATTTTATTATTTCCTCCTTCTCCTTGTTTTGAGTTTATTTTGCTCTTCATTTTTAGGATCTTGAGATGGGGGCTTAGAGTATTGATTTGAGATTTTTCCTCTTTCTAATTTATGTATTGCATACTATAAATTTCCTTCTTAGCAGTGTTTTAGTTGTGTCCTATAAATTTTGCATGTTGTATTTTCATTTTTATTCAGTTCAATGTATTATTTTGATTTTCCTTAAGATTTCTTCTTTGACCCATGGATTATTTAGAAGTGTGTTATTTAGTTTCCAGGTGTTTGAAAATTTTCCTGTTATCTGTCTGTTATTGATTGCTAGCTTGATTCCCCTGTGGTCAGAGAACACATCTGTATGATTTAAAGTCTTTCACATTTCTTGAAGTTTCTTTTATGGGCCAGGACAAGGTCTATCTTAAGGTCTATGCTCCATGAGCACTTGAAAATAATATACATTGTAATGTTTTTGGATGGAATGTTCCATAAATATCAGTTAGATTCTGTTGATTCATGGTATTGTTGAGTTCTAAATCTTTTCTGATTTTCTCTGTAGTTGTTTCATCAGTTGTTGAGAGAGAGGTGTTAAGTCTCCAATTATAATTGTGGATTTGCTTATTTCTTCTTTCATTTCTAACAGTTTTGTTTCACATATTTGTAGCTCTTTTGTTTGGTGCAGGCATATTTAGGATTGCTATGTGTTCTTTTATCATTATATAACATCCCACTCTGCCTCTTATAATTGTCTTTGCTCTGAAGTCTATTTGGTAATAATAATAATATTTTTGATTAATTTACCGTCCATTTACTTTCAGCCTTCCTATACGGTTATATTTGAAATGAGTTTTTTGTAGAAAGCATATAATTGGGTTGTATTGTTAAATTTTGTTCGCCAATCTTTGTCTCTTAATTTACATTCAATGTAATTACTGATATGTTAGGGCTTAAGTCTGCTATTTTAGATTTCATGTTTTTTGTTTGTTCTCTATTTTTTGTTTCTCTGTTTCCTTTTATCTACCTTCCTGTGGGTTAGCTGAATATATTTTAGAATTCCATTTTGACTTGTCAATAATGTTTTTCAGAGTACCTCTTTGTATAGGATTTTTAGTGCGTGTGCTAAGTATTACATTTTATATATAACGGTGTCGTCACTTTTGCCATTTCTAGTGAAGTATAGAAACCTTACCTTCTTTTATGCATTTTACTCTCCCTCGTTTATGATATACTTCTCTTAAATATTTCTTGTATATACATTTAGAACCACATTAGATGGTGTTATAATTTTGCTTCAATCATCAATTATAATTTAGAAAACTCAAGAGGAGAAGGACAGCCTATTATAATTAGCCATATTTTTGCTTACTATGTTCCTTCTTTTTTCCTAATGTTTGAAGATTCCTTCTTCTGTTGTTTCCATTCTGTTTAGAAAACTTCCTTTAGCCATTCTTTTAATGTAGGTCTGTTGGTGACATGTTCCCTCAATTTTCCTTCATCTGAGAGACTACCCCTTTATTCCAGATGGATATTCTCACTTGATATAGGATCATGGGATGATATTTCTTTTCTTTTCGCACTTGAATAATATTGCAACACTTCCTTCTGGCCTCCATGGTATCTGATGAGAAATCTGATGTCATTGGAATTGATTTTCTCTTTTAGGTATGGTGTTGTTTCTGTCTGGCTGCTTTCACAATTTTTACTTTGTCTTTAGTTTTGAGAAGGTTAATTATAATACATCTTGGCATGGATATCTTTGAGATTATCCTATTTGGTGTTTGCTCAGCTTTTTGAACTTGTGGGTTTATATCTCTTGTCAAATTTGATAAATTTTCAGCCGTTATTTCCTTGAGTACTTTTTCAGCCCCACCATTTTTCTCTTCTCTCTTCAGGACTCTAATAAGACTCTGGTCTTATAATTTATGTTATAAAACTCTGGATCTTATTAATTTTATGTTATAAGACTCTGGATCTTATTTTAACCTTCTGTTTTAGCTGGATTTCTCTGGCACTGATCCAGTATCTGCCTCTTTACTGCCAGGTAGAGGCAGAAGTCCAAGTTCTCCACTCGGTCTCCATTGCCCCCGAGGTGGGGGACCTCGTTACTGCTAATGGGTATGGATGTTTCAGCCTCCCAGGTACTTTTCATTGATAACATAGTGTGAGTGACCACATGACTGCTGGGTGATAGTGAAAGTCCTGACTCTTTACTAGGCTTCCTCCACCTCCACCCCAGAGAGGAAAGGGAAGAGCACCTCATTCCTGTTGCCTTAGGTGGAAGTCTGGGCTCACCCTGTGGTCTTCACTCACACTGATATAGGGACTGGCCTCACTACCACTGGTGAGGGACATGAAAGTCCCAGGTCCCTACTTAACTTTCTCCGACATGACCCGGGTGGGGGTGTGAGGATACCTCATCACATTATATACCTCAGGAAAAAATGGAGCCTAGGTTCCTCGTTCAGGCTTTGCTGACATAGGTAGGAGTGGGGCCACAGCTGTTTCTGTGTTGTTTGGCTAGAGTAAAGCAGTTATTGTCTAAGACTTTTCCCTTTTGGTAGTCTGCCATATTCCTGGTCTTCTGGCTAGAGAGTAGACGTTTGTTGGGTCTTTTTTGTCTGTACCCGTTGGTGTTGCTGGGTTGCCAGCCTCTTCAGCTCCGAGTCTGGAATACACGGGCAAAACCAGAAAACCCAAGGAACTTACCATTGCGTCATTCCTTGGGTCCTGCGGTCAGCTGGTCAGCTTTTTCCCTCTACTTTTCAGAGTCTTCTTTTATTTATTTTATATATAATGCCCAGAGTTTTTAGTTGTACTTAGTTGGAGGAACAGGGAAAAGTATATCGACTCCATTTTCCTGGAAGTGGAAGTCTTAAGACTTTAAAAAAAATCTTCATTGTTTTAAGACTTAAGTTTCTCCTATTCAATGAAAACCAAATTTCAAATTGTATTTCATTCCAGAAACAGAAATCTTCTCACTCCTTTCTATTCCTAGAGATTTAAAAATAAATCCTCTGGCCTTCTTTCATTCCTCAAACTGATATTTTCCTATTCTGACTTTAATAAATGCTTTCATCAAATGGCAGTTGATCAAATGGTTTGTGTGACCTGATAGGGTGACACAGAACCTCTTTTCAAACTGACAGAATATTCAAAGCCTTTCCTCTTTCCACCAGTACAGCTGCTTTGTAAATGCCAGATTCTTTTAAAATTGTGTTGCTTGCAAGCGCGTGTATTATTCATCTGACTGAGGTATCCCACTCTGTCAGGGGGAAAATTGCAAGAAATCTATCTCTGAGCTTGCCTTTGATGCTACGAGAAGATTCAGAATGAGTGGACTGGAAGATGATTGCATTTTTCCTTTACCTTCTGGTTAAACTGACAATATCTGCCTCATGCTTTATATTACCATATGACATGTCACCCAAGAGGATGACCCCAAGAGCTTGAGTCACTCCAAAAAAGAAAAACCAGTTGTGTGATCCAAGTGTCACTGAGGAGACACCAATGTTGACAAATGGCCACACACATTTCTTTAGCTCTGCACATGAGGCTTTCTGAATGGGACGTCAAGCAACATATTTCATGAAGTAGCAACAGCAGCAGAAGCTGCAAGACACCTAGGCATGTTTCCAGTATACGATTGACAAGGCTGCCAGGTGGAGGTCTTCACTGAGATAGAATTACACAAAGGTAAGACTGGAAAAGACTTCAGAGGTCACTGAGGCATCGCCCCCTTCCTCCTCCTGCCCTTCTATAGGTGAGGAAACCACGCAGCTTCAGTGACTGGCCCAAGCTAACTATGGAGTGGCAAAACGCAGACTCGTGCCTAGACAGCTGACATTTGTCCAATATTCTTTTATACACCCCATATGGTTACCAAGAATGACTTTTAAAATGCTAGCTGATTATTCTGGATTAGAACAGAAAATTATCAATCTACCATAGAAGTGCAGTCTATGTGAGCTTTGGGAACCAATTCCCTTAAGAGTCAGGATTTTGATGACTAAGTCATTCAAAAACACCAGGGGCTGCAGGAAACGGGCTGTGATTCATGCAGTGGGTAGTGCTCTTCCTTGTGACCATCTGCTCCCAAGTTGGCTTTATGGTCAGCTGAAAAGTGAGCCAAAGCTGGGCCCCTGTGAGGTCCCCGCACATCACAGATACAGCACAAGTTGATTTGTCTCCCAGAGTAGGTCCTAGTTGGGCAATAGTTCCAGGACTCCTTCCTGATTCCATTCTGGAGAATGACCTCTAGCTGGCCTATAGCCTCCTGAAAGCTTAAATTGGATGTGGTTTCCAACTTCTTTTGCTGTCCTAAACTATGTAGCTCTTCCACACAGCTGTTTAAAAAGTTGAGTTATAAGAGTACTAGTGGTTCATAAACAGCTGCCTATATGTTTAAATATAATCTACATACGTATGAAGATTTCAGTATGAGTTTATATAACCTAGATATGTTTTATAAAATATATTTGATAAAAAAGCCATTTTAGATTAGCGCTTCTGTTATCATTTGTTATCCGAAAAAAAACAAAAAAAGAGGAATGTGAAAAAATGTCATGTGAAAGCAAAAGACTAAATATTTTTCTAATAACCCTATTTTCTAAACACCTAATCAGGGCACATGGTAAGAAAATATAATAATAAGTAAAACCTGGACTCTCAAAAGATCCAGATCTTATGATTGTCAGAGAGTTGGGGAAATTAAAATCTCACAGCAAAATCCATTAATTCCTCAAAGTCGTTAATTGTGGGAATTGCCAGAATTCTCTAAATTTTTACCTTGAGTACTTTTTGGTTCCTTATATCCAATACATCTTAGTTTTTGTAAATATCTAATAATCATCCAAACTTAATAGCATATAAAAAGCAATAAGTAAATATGGATTAATAAGTGAGAAAAGGAGGAGTTTATATAGTAAATAACAAAGGGCCAGTGAGGAGTTTTAACATAAGGTCACTCTTGCTTCTGCACATTCTCTGGGCAGAGACATTGATAGCTTTTGTTCCTAACTGTATTTTCAAGGGTGTTTGTGTGACAAACAGCCTTAGAAGATGGAGAAAGTATCTACTTCCAGGCAGAGGAAAGATTTGTTTGCTGTCTAGAATAATAAAGATAAAGTCTCTCTCCAGGGTAAAGATTGGGCAGGTTTACTAACAGATCTTTTGGAAGATTGAGATTTCCTTAACTTGAGATTCTTAAGATATATCTGTGTGCACAGCATCCACTTGGACATCACCCCACAGAACTTGGAGGGCAAGGAGAACTGATGAGAACATGTAAGAAATGTAATCAAGTCCTTTGTCTCTGACCCAGGAGTCTCGTGTCATCTGCTAGCACCTATGGAACTATGTCAAGTTAACTTAGTAGCTTGGAAGCAGAGTAAAATCTCAGGCCCTTCACAGTTCTTGACAAAAGATGACATTATCAATGTTCAAATGTCTCGTTTCCACAATTCGTAAGTATGACATTTACCTTAGTGATTCAAACTGGGCATTTAAGGAATCCTAAGGAAGACCACGACTCGCCAAAGAAATGGGATTAAAAATTATGTGGGTGGTCTACCTCCTAGTCAATCACGGTAATATATTTTAACTGAAGACACTGTCCCATATTTCTCATTCTCATCACAGCAATATACAAATGTGAGAGTGCCACCATTGGTGGTCTTGAAAGGTAATGAGAGGGGCATTACCAGCCAAATACTGCCATAGGCACAACAATTATATCCTCTGCTTTCCCAAACTCTGGGTGATCTTTCAGTGGCTTACAGCACCCATTGACATTTCCTGTCCAGGACTGTAATTGTATGTTACCATCATGGTTCTTTTACCCTGAATGTTAAACTTTTCTAAATAGAGTTAGGAAGACATGTCAAAGCTTGGTGGCTTACAAGTTAAAACACCGAACCTAAATTCAAGAAAACTGAGTCCTCCCTTGTTGTCTTTGGCATCAGGAGATGTGGAACTTCTCTGTTCCATGGAATAACGGAGATTTGAGTGTAAGGGTAAATGCAAAGAGAGGACAATTGAATATTGTTGCATAATTGAAATGAATAAACTACTTGGTAACTCAGAGGAAATGCTCGAACTGTGCTGTCAATACAGCAGCCACTAGTCACATATGGCTAGTAAGTGCTTGAAATGTGGCTATTCCAAATCGTGATGTACTCTAAGTATAAAAAATACACACTGGATTTTGAAGACTGAGTGCAAAACAAAATATAACACTCATTAATACATTTTATATTGATTACATGTTGAAATGATAATATTTTAGATACTTTGGATTAGATAAAATACAATATTAAAATTAATTGTAATCATTTTTTTATTTTTTTTTCATGGCTACTGGAAAATGTAAAGATTACTTATGAGATTTTTTTCCTATTCTATTCTACTTCTATTGGACAGCGCTATGCTAGACTATTCCTTGCCATCTCCCTTAGTGACGTGAACTGAGTGGGCCTAGAAGGAATCTTAGAGTTGATCCAGTGGTGATAAACTAAATGGTGCCAACTGTTACACAATAGATGAAAGAATTAAATCACTTGAAGGCGTTTAAATAGACTGCAAGTTTCTTGAGGGCAAAGGTCATGTATTGTCATAACCTTTTCTTTTCCTGAGTGGTATGATTAGTCTCTCAGTTAGCTCAATAATTTTTGCCAGTTGAATGAGTTATAAGGAAATCCAGGGAAAAGAAAACCTGCAAGTGTCGTGGTTCAGCATATGCAGAGATTGTACATATTAATTTTGAAGAGGACGCCTGTGTATCACTTTCCTTAGCAGTCATTTATAGTCTTCATTTAAGAATGTGGCCTTCCAGTGCCATTTATCTTCCAGCAGGTCTCACTGCCTCTCTAGAGATCTAGGCTGGAAATGCTTATTTTTCTTACTAATATCTTCTTCTTTTAGAACACACAGAGCAGTCATGGGGGTTAATTAAAGTGGGAATCACTTGTGCACAGAAGAGTAGGTTAGTAGATACACAGGCCATAGAGTTTTCAAATTATCTTAAGATTGTGGCCTTAAAAAAGCCACAATATTTTGGCTCTTTTGTACGTGCAGAGACATAGAAAGTCCTAACAGAGAGGAGAAAGCCAGCAGAATCGCCGTGGTGTCCTTGTGCTGTTTCCATATATTACTTCCTCTGCTGGTCGGAAGTGACACCAGTGAACAGGGAGAGATGTCCCCAGAATGTCAGGTGCATGGCCATTAGCACTCATACACGTTGCAGCAGAAACTAATGGCTGGTATCTGAGACCTACAGGGATAAAGGAACCAGTGGTATTCTATGACATATACAGCATACCTTGCGTGTTCCTTATTAGGTGCACTTAACACTGATGCTGGTGGATGAAGGATGATTGCCATATATCACTTACATTATAAATAATAATATGGTGCACTTACCCTGTGTGAAGTAATTTATATTTAAATTACAGAAACTTTGGAGAGGAGATGTTATCCTTGTTTTATGACTAAAAATAAACCAAGTTTGAGAGAGATTAAGTAACTTGCTTAATGCTCGTCAGTGGAAGAGTCAGAATTTGAACCCAAGTGTAGTCTAACTCCAAAACCCGTGCTCTTGCTATTAAACCAATGCCACCTCCGCTCCCATGTAACAAATGACATTATTGTAATGATGATGATAGAGGAAACACAAATAGTTTTAGCGGCTTTATCTGTACTACCTTCATGTCTTTCCTGCCTTCCTCCATCTCCCCCTATCGCTTCCACCCTCCCTCACTTTTCCTGGTGTCCCCTCCTCTTCCTCTCATTCTTTGCTCTTTCTTGTTCTCCCTTTCCCTTCCTTCTCTCTCTAATAACTCTTCTCTTTTCTTAGTTCCATGCATTTTTCCTTTTCTCTTTTCCAGTTTTTATTACCCAAGCTGCAGTCCTGCAACTGCCCTCAGAGAACTTAGCTGTGTGACAAAGTCTGGCTACTAGAGAAATGCCAATGGCCACTGTAATAACTGAAGAGGCAGATAGAACCCCCAAAAGTCTTTAGACTGGAAGATAATTCTTCCACCAAAACATACAAATATTCCACTAGCTTAGAATCCTAGTAGAGCTGGAAGGGAACTTCATGCTTACCTAGACTGATACCCTCATTACATATCAGAAGAAACTCCAGCCAAGGGCAGCTAAGGGGCTGCCCACGGTGACCAAGTTTATTGGGGAAGCCAGAACCGGGATACTGGAATTCTTATTTTAGTTTCTAGGAAGGTGCACGGAAAATTAAGTAGCAATGTGAAAATTCAAACCTATTGACTCTCACTGATTGAGGCCTGAAAAGATGATGAAGTTCATTTCCTTGTTACATATAGCTGCTGAGAAGATAAATGAGATAATGCGTTAAAAGTGCTCAAAGCTCTTAGAGAGAGAGAGAGAGGACTGATTTAAAGGTGAGGCAGTACTGAGGGCCTGAATATTCAAGAACAACCTTTCATAGCCCTAAGCCAAGCCTGAAGAAAGGAATTGTTGGACTATAGACCATTTTATGCTGTTGAACTCAGGATGATGAGAAGACCTCTCTTTATATATGATAAATGAGTATTGAATGGATGCCGAGGAGATGTCTGCTTTACCATTGTTTCTGCTCAACAAAAAAGCTTTTTCTAGGTGAGTACATAAGGTAGTGCCTGGAGCCCTGCAGATGCAGTAGATGGATTCCAATCTTTCTCTTCCTCTATCTGATTCCCCCGCTGACCCTAAAACAAAGTTTATCGTTGCAGTCTAATCGGACTCACAGTTAGGCTCATCTTTTTAATCCAGTGTGTACAGCAGTTGAGGGAGGTAGCTCATTTTAGAAGAAAGATGCCTGGACGAAGAGGCAGAACTGGATCCTACACCTGTTTGTAACTCTAAGTAGCCAAGTGATTTGTACAAAACGTAGAACCTTTTGCTTCTCCGACTTTCTCATCTGTCAAATGCAGAGAATATTGGCATCAATCTCCAAAAGTAAATATGAACTGAGATAACGTACGTGTAGTAGTTTTTTGCTCAGGATCTGGAACATTGTGAGGCTCCATAAATATTAGCTATTATTATTATTTTTGTTTGGATAAAAGTTTGTCTTACGGTGTTAGGCTTTAGCCTGGCAGTATATCTGCCTCTTAAAAAGCAGCTTCAGAAAATGGTGTTCATCACTCAACAGATCAAAGCTCTGTCAATTGGAATTGTGTTTCAAAAGAACAGATTGACGCCTCACACTCAGACGTTTTTCCCCATCCCCAAACCAACAGGGTAAAATGTTTTACAGATTGGATGCTTGGCACAGAGCAGAATTCTGAAATAAAACTCCTATTGTTTTTCTTTCTTTTTTTCTTTTTTAAAGTATTTAAAGGGAATTGCAACCTTGGTTATTTTCTTCTACGGAGAGAAAAAAGCAGAGCACATCTGTTTGCAATCGTGGATTGAAAGGTCTAAAAATAAATATGCTTTAAAGAAAAGAAACAAAACTTCCTTGGCACTCCAAATCCAGTCGACACAGGGAAAATGTTTGTTCTAGAGACATTTGGCTTCTTTTGAAAAAGAAAAGAAGATCAAATAATGTAGAATTATACAGTTCTAGTTAAGTGGTTCACCACACAAAAATGTGTTATTTTTACTCATCTGGTAAATAGTTCTAACCATGACGTAATGTCTTAACATTCACATTTCAATTCTGAATGTACCCTGCATCTGTCATTTTCTCTGACGAGAGATCGATGAGATATGAAAATGATTTCTTTACTCCCATAATCAGTAATTAGAAAGCAAAAAGCCAAAGTACAAGTAAAATATCTGTAGTTTGTGTTGGCCGTGACTTGAGGAAATTCAGTTGCCCACTATGGTGAAAAGTGCTTTATTTAGTTACATATTTTGGACTGCGTCGTCATATTTTTTTCACTTGATATAAAAAAACAAAAATCATCCATTGTAAACCCGGCTTACAGATACTGCTGTGACCATTTCACAAAGAAGGGAACAATCCTGCCAAATGACTTACATGGCTGCTGTCTCTTGGGAAACCCAGATAAACTGAGATTAGGGAGGGGACAATGGCAGGGGAGCGATTAGGGTTGACAAGTAAAAAGGAGCTTAGAGGAACTGGAATGGGAAACAGATGGAGCAGATAAATAAGGAAGGACTGCTGGGGTATCTTGAAAGACAAACAGTGGTTGCTCAGAAGCAGTTGAGCCAGAAAATCCTTGAAAATGAGCTACTGAAAGAGATTTGTTCAGGCAAAGAGAAGGAGCCCAGGAAAGAAAGAGTTGAGTTAGGGAGGATTTCTATAGGTGTGAATGCAGGCTTGCTTGTTACAATTCACCCTAAGAAAGGAAACTCACAGGAAGATAGCAAAGTGTCTAACCTCCTTGGCGAGCCCAGGGAGTAAAACTGACTATTCTATTTGAATCAAAAGTGTATCTTAAATGTTAAGTGGGAATTAAATCTGAATAATTGATTAACACGTTAAACAATTGAACACTTGAATGTAGTTTGAACCTGAGATTTTTACATCCTTGTTTAAATAAATACTATTCCCACTAGAAATGGTGTTTTTGGTAAAGTAATGTACAGCAGAAAATGCCAGGAAGATGAGTATGAAGACTGAGCCGTTGGGTAGGGGACCTGGCCAGGTTAGACTTGATCCTTTCATTTCACCTGTCTAGAAATGGGTAAATGCATTACATGTAATACACATTGCGTATATAAATATGCCCAAGTGGCTGAGATTATGGAGCCCTTCTCTTGTCATAGTGTCCATTAGGCTGTCCCTGAGGAAATCTTATAAATAACTCTTGGCATTGCCTGATATTCCAAGCTTTTCTGCCTTCTCCCTCAATCAAAATGTACCGGTGTCACATTTCCGTGAGCTTCCAATAAGATAAACAAGATACTTAAAAACACTATTTGGAGCGGGTCAGTGCCCTCAAAGCCATGGATGAATGTGTATATTTTAAGAGTCCTTCAGAAATATGAAAATCCTCAATAATGTTAGCAGAACCTGAAGCTGTCTCTAAAATATATCTTCTGTTATTTCTTCAGCTTTTAATATCACTGTGATTTGGACATCAAAATTACCAGTTCAAATAGTCACTCCAAGAGCTACCCATGTTTGCCCTCTCCACGCCACCTCTTTGGCTCCGTCTTTTCCATATCTTTCAGGGGATCTTCCTTTTGAACCTGATGGATGAGTACTTGAATTCTTCAGGACTCTGTATCACCATTTCTCAGCTCTCTCTACGTTTCCTCCCAGATGATCTCCAGCCACTGCCGTGACTTCATGTACGATTACAAATTTACATCTTCAACCCAGACCCCTCCTCAGAGTCTCTAACATAAATGGCCAATATTCAACTTAACATATCTACTTTAATTTGATGGTCTAACGATAGTCTCAGGATTTTCACTTTGATTCTCATCTTAGTAGATGGCACCAGCGTTTAGCCACCTGTTCATGCCAGAAACCTGGGTGGCAGCTTTGTGACCTCTTTCTTCCCCATATTCACTCAGTCACGGAGGCCGGTTAAGAATCCTCCAATATAGATTTTGAATCTGTCAATTGTTTTTTCCGTATCTGCTGCTGCTTCCCTAACCCAAGCTACCAACACTTCTCGTCCTGATTTCCTTCAAGAGTCCTTCAGGAGTTCACTATTTATCTGTCATCCGCTTCACTTTGTTCCAACTTCGTAAATCACATAAAAGAAAGGAAAGTTACTTTACTTTGTCTCTATTCTAACAGGGTGCGGTGCCCTCGATTGTAGTCAATATTCTAATGGAAGCTTGTAGAGAAACACCTAAAAAGGGGTGTTTATGCCTCCTAAACAATGAAAAGGATAAAAAATTAAGTCAAACAGGAAACTGGTTGTAGAAGGAGCAAAGAGGTCTTGGCTAAGATGAGAGAAGATTTTCTAAGGAATTTTGAATATCTTCATTTTAATTTTTCTTCTTTCTTAATATCAACACTTTCAGGATATTTTCTAAAAAATGAGAATCTGATGAGTCCATATAAGGAGACGGATTAGAACTGACATAAGAAGAGCACATGGGATAAAATTACCCAGAACCTTTTTGTTTTACTTTAAGTAGGGGATGTTTTTCCTCCAAAATCAGAGATACTCACATTCTCCTTTAACAGAGAATTGAAGCCAATTCTGAGATTTTAATCCAAATACTTATAGTTACACAGGAACCAGAAAAAAACCATTTAAAATTTTGAGAGAGAGAAATGTCTTTCATTTGCTTCCTAGACTTTGATGACTCAGGGAGAACTTTTTGAAAAAAATAATTTAAAGGTCATGTTTGGCATTCAGATGTAGCAGGGCAATTTCTCTCTTTAAGGATACTTTTCAATAAACATTTGAACTAAAACTTCTTGATTAAAACTTTCTATTAAATTATGATGGCAATTTTTGTGTAGGTCAGAGATTGATAACTATGCTGGTTTTGTTTTTTATGGTTTTCTTTTTAATTTACCAGATTTCCAGGAAATGTTAGCCTTTTGTCCTCATTTGTCAGTCTGCCCCAGAGTAGACTTTTTTGTTCTTTAAATATTCATCGGCTTAAAATGTTAAGAAAATTACTCATAGCTTCTTGGAAAGTTTTTTTTTTTGTCTTTACCCCCTCATTTCATCAGACACAGCCAGGAATTTTTAGGAAGTGCCTGCCACAGCCAGACTGACCCTAATCGAGGCGCATTTTCTCCTGCGGTGGGCCTCCGGCCCCACAAAGACATTCCACACAGCTCATTTGAGACGAGTTTATCCACTTTCAGCCCAGCACCTGATACCAAGCCAGGAAGCATAACTTTTTACGTATTGAGTGTATGTAAGAGGAGCAGCTGTCTGGGGTGTGTGAGACTTTTAAGGAACACATCTATTTGGACTTGTAGCAATATATTGTCTTAAACTGCTGGTTCAGCAAACTCAGTTGCCTTTAAGGCCTGCAATGCACGACACCAGTTCCCTACTAGACCACAACCCCAGAGCAGTAGGGCCCTTATTGAGACTCATAGGGCAAACAGTGGGATTTTATAAAACTCAGAGTGAATCTTTTCTCAAGTAGAGGCAAACTGATTCTTCACACTGAGATCGTCTATGATTATCTACAGCAGCGAAATTCTTGGATTTAGATTTGAAATTGGATTATAAACTGCCTCCGGGCAGGTAGAAGCAGCTTTAATCAGTAAGACCAGATGCTTCTATCCCAGAGGAATAACTGCTGAACAAGTAAGAAAAGGAAATTCATTTCCCAGGCTGGCCTCTTCCGTGTCATATGAACCTGAATATATATATTTTCATTAGCTAGTTGTCTAGGGAACAAGAGCACTCCAAGAGAATTTGCCAAAGCTGAGCCAGAGAACAAAAGCTTATTTGGCATTGTAAGCATAAATTCTTTAAAAAAAAATAGTTTAAAAATATTTTCTGTATTTTGTCATGACTTTTTCAACATTAAAAATAAGTGTTTAGCATGGCAAAAAAAAACCTATCTTTAAAACAGTGACATGTTTTATATCTTTTCTGGAGACATTTTGTGAGTTTTCAGAATTCTTCTGGTGCACTGTCAGAACTCTAATAAAAACACAAGTGCTCCAGATATCCCAGTATATGCTTAAAATTTTAACTTTAGAGAAAAAAAAGATTATAAAGAAGAAAAGAACAATGAAAGCAATTGGTATTTGTGTAAAATGTTAGCTTCATCTGCCCAAGGCTTCGAAAGATTTCAAAGCCTGCTTTGTGTGCTTGTATGTGGATATTTTGAAACAAAATTTAAGAATCTTCCTAAATTAAGTAGAAATAATGGTGAAGTCTCTTTTTGAATGTTAAATTACAGTTTTCTGTGAGGAAAACCAGTATATATTTTTCTCCACTAGCAAACAAAATACCAACTTGAGATTTGCTTTTTCTTTCAACCCTTATACATGTGATAAATGTTTTGGATATAATATTTCTCATCTTCAAAGTCAGGTACAGTCTTCACAAGACCTCCTAAACTAGAAGGAAAAGAATAACCAACTTAGTGTATATTATAGGGTCTTAGTGTAGTTTTCTGTTTGTTTGTTTTTGTTTGTTATGTTTTATTTTATTTTTCCCAATTTTTTTCTTTAGAGTACGCATTTGCAGTAGGAGGTAAATGAACTCTGAATCGCTCTGGTTGTATATGCTAACCACTTGTTTATTATACAGTTGGTTGAAAGGAGTAGTTGAGAAACTTTTTTGAAATTAATTCTTAAAATTTAGAATAATAAATCCTTCACTTCTCTCTCAATAGCCGGCTCACACACTTAAATGCACAGATCGCTTTCTCATCTTTTTTGTCTCAAGATTTTCCAACACTAGACAAGACATACTGGGAAGGAAATAGCTTGTGAGTTTAGCAAGCTGGCCCAATGAGGTTAAAATTGCTTTAAACACAATCTTAAGGAAAACAGAGTTGTCAGTTTTGATCTAATGTTCATATTCTGCCCTCAAGTAGTTGTGTCATCTTGGACAAGCTACTTAGATTTTTTGGGACTCAGTTTTTTCATCTGCAAGTAGGCTGTTGGGTTAGATTACTTGGTTCAATCATTTATATTTTAAGGCAAGGAAGCACAGTGTTACAACTGATGAATCAAGAGTTTCATCACTGGGAGGATCCCATGGGTTGGGGGGTGTGGGATACAGTTCATTTAGTTGTTCACTTCTCCTCTAATTACTGGGACCTCTGAGGGATTTCTTTGGATCGTAATTTGAAAACTACTGGACCAGATAGTCTCCAAGACCCTTTGCACCTCTAATATTTTGTTGTTATAGATGCTGTTCTGGAGGAATTTAAGAATTTAGAATTTAGAACTCAAATGGATCTTAGAATTTATTGAGTTCAATATCCTCATTTTGAAGATATTAAAACTAAGAGCCAATCTTACCAAGTTCCAGAAGGTGTATCCTTAAACCAGGCATCTTCAAAACACACTGCAGTCAGATTAAACAGAGTCGGTTCCCTGGCTTGTCTGGACTATGGCTGAAAGGAGGAAGGGTGGAATTTGCCTGCTCCCTGACATGCAGAAACTCTCCAAGTTTGTTTTATATCCAGGCCTGTGGTTTAGGATTATGTTGAGGGCCAGAACATGGAGGGTAATTCTAAGAATTAGGCCGGAAGTATCCCCACCCGGAAGACTTGAAGAAAGTAGATTTATTCTGTGGCTCCTCTGAGGTTTTGGATCTGTTTAGGGGGGGGAAGTGTGAGGCCTTCACACTGAACTGGGATCCAGAATAATCTCGAGGCTCTATTATCCAAATCACGCTCTATACACCTTTGGATCCCTCTTAACAAAGATCATCATTGAAATCATTATTGTGAGTTAACAGTAGTGATCTTTTTATTCCAGAATATTCTATATGTATAAAAGGTACTTTCTCTTTTAGATTTTCTCAGTATGGCACTACTTTCTCTGGAAGATCACAGTGTGAGACTTTACAGATACAAAGTATCTGTGATAATTTCTACTCTGAGGAGCTAAAGTGAAAAAACAAATAGCAATTATGTTGGTGAGCTTTCCTAGAACCTTGTCCTGTGCTTGAGATAGTTCTGGAACCCACACACCAGTTGTAAACCATGTATGTGTGAAATCTTCCTTCTAGTATGCAATGCTTTAAACTGGAAGCTAAAAAACTAGGTTTCTAATCTCAGTCCCCACCTATACATACTGTGTGGCCCTGGACAAATCAATTAACTTTTGTCAGCTTATTTAGACATAAATTCAATAGGCTAAAACTTGCTATCTGCTAGCCTTAAAGTAATTCTATGAGAAAAAAACAAACAAACAGACATTTTAAAGAGATTTGAACACCATAGCAAAAGAAGATATTACTTTGAGGAAATCATATGTGCAAAGAATTTCATGATTACTGGCAAGAAATGGTGAGTTTCGTCTGTCATGACTGCCAGTAAGCAGGTTCTATTTTTGTTTTTGGGAAGACACGATAAGATGTAACAAGAAGCATGAAACAGAATGGCCCCAGGGAGAAAATTGCATTTTGAACAGCTCCTTCTGAACTCGCTAATGATAAGCAGATATTATTTCAGCAGAGATTGACTAAAAACCTAGAGGTAGTTTGAAAAAATATTTAACCTTCAAGAAGGATAAATTTATTACAGTCCTGGGAGTCTTGTAGGAAATTTTCTAATCAGAATAGTGAGATGCTGGTATCACTTCTTCTCTCTTAGGTCTACTATGCTCGTGTCGTCACTAGGTCTCTTGAGGATTAAGGACTCAGTCTTCTTCCACCCTCCAGACTCTCTTTACACATATACCGCACTGAGCACTTAGCAGGTGCTCGATCGATGCTGACATTGGAATTTTGGCATATTTTGTTAACTTAATAGTGATGAGATAGTGGGGGGAGAACAGAGCCATTTGATAAGTTTGGGTGGGGTTAGACAGGGAGAGCTTGTGGGCATTGCCCTTTGAGAAATAACAGAATTACTTAGTCCTTGTTCAGAAGGGGAAAAGGTAAGGATGAAAGTGGACCCTTGAGCTTTTACATAGATACTATTTTCTTAGGTAATTTATTATGAAAGCTTCTTTCTCAAATCATAATTTATAAAAATTATACTTTTGAAAAAATTTATAGAGGGACTAGTATTATTTTACTTATTTCTAGTCTCTATGAGAATCAACCATATTTCTGACACTCCAGTCACCACCTTACATCGTTATAATAAATTTCTTTTTCTTAAGTTAGTTTCTCCCATTAACAAAATATATGATAACTGACGGAAGGCATTGAGATTCCATGAAGGATTCCCTTTGATAGTTCAATGAAAATCTTTTCACAATTTTCTGATCTAGTTCAATGTTCCCATTCTATAGAGAAAGCAACTGAGGCCCAAACAATTAAAATAACCTGTCCAAGTTCTCACCCTATTTACTGGTGGAATTAGAATCAGATCTCAGACCTCTACTAACCACTTCAGTACTCTTTCTCAATCTAAACATATATTTTCCCCTCAACAAGTCAAAATTAATGAAGTTTTCTTGTAACTTGGAAAAGTATGAAACAATATGAGGAGGAAAAAAAAAATAGCCCCAAAGAGCAGGCAGTTGAAAAATGAAAGCACATAGAAATTCCAAAGAAATCGAGATGACAGAGTTGGAGAATCTATTTCTTAGCCGATATTGGTGATGTGGTTCACTCCAGGGGAACTTAAACTGTTTCAGAGTTCATTTTTTAGGTCTAAGGATGTGGATAATGTCTACATCTTTCCCACAGAGATGTAGAGATAAGATGATCAGAAAATTTGCTTACAAAATTTTTTTAAACTATGCCCTTGGCAGAGATATAGTTGTATATGTAAAATTATAATCTGGGACAATAAAGGCACCTAAGATTAAACATTTTTGTCTATTTTTCTGCTCTTCCCTTGACTCTTTCCACTGTGCATCCTTCTTACCCATGAGATTACAGGCCAAATATTGCCTTCTCAGGGAGGTACTTCCTGCTCATCTATTTAAATACAGCCTCCTTCCTTACCCCTGTCATTTTCTAACAAATTACCACGTTTATCCATTAAGAGCAATGATTGCTTCTAAAAATTCTAAATTTTTGCTTACTTGTTTATAATTTGTCAATCTTCACTAGAATTTAAGTTCCAAGAGGGCAGAGATCTAGCCTGTTTTATACATAATATAATATGTATAATATTATATCATGTATAATATGTGCTCCTTGAATGAATGAATGAACAAATGAAGACAGGGTGACTAGAGTGGTTAGCTGATTTCTTCAATTATACCTCATAAGCCAGTATAACAGCTAGGCCTAGAACCAAGTTTCCTAATTTGTAGTCCTCTGCTCTTTCTACTCTATTATATACTGCTTCTCCTTTGGCTATCTATGTCTATATCTATATCTATCAGGCAAGCAGCCAAAAATATGCAAGGGTTCTTTTCAATGAAGCTCTGAAGTAGTATATTCAAGGCTGCCCACTTCATTATTTAAAACAAAACAAAAAAATTAAAAGAAAGAAAGAAAAAAATCTGGAGTGAGTTCAGACAGGAAACAAGAGTCTTTTAGGGGCTGGAGAGAATGATTTATGAGGACAGACCAAAAGAACCAAAAAGAACAGAGTCAAGTCTAGTTACTAGATGACTATCTCAGAATGCTGACAAAACACAGAGAAGAACAGAAAAAAAATACCCAGTGTAACATAAAATAGAACAGTAGAACAGCACTAACTCATATATATAAACACTCTCATAAAACTCTTGCAATATTAGAGATTCCCAAGCACCAAATTTATAGTAAATATCAATATCCGTGCTGAACTCGGCCATCACCATTGACACAAAGGAAAATAACAGAGGCTAAATTTAATTTCCGGTATAAAGGCCTTCATTTCCATGTTGAATTTATTCAAGTAGTGTTTAATTTGCAAAGCCTTCCCATTCCCTTTAGAGTGCCTCACAAAATAAAGGAGAGCTACTGTAAGTCTAGTATAAAGAAGAAAAAAAAACAAACTAGGCTTAATACCAAGACAATTTTCCTGGAAGTGAATCTACTGAATTGTGAAATAATCCTCCAAGTGAAGTAATTATGCTTAATTTTCAAAAGAACAAAGTTGGCTGTTAGTGTCTTGAGAACTTTTTACTTCTCTAAAAATTTTCAAGGATTTCAAGACAACATCTTATTTGAACCAGTGATTTCTAATGAGAACTTTTACCTTCAACCAATTCCGAGAATAAAAGGACTTGAAGAGGAAATGATGAATCGACCATTGGTTTAAAAAATCATTTTCTGTCTTCTAGTAGAAAAGCCCACTCATCTTTTGGGAAGGGAGTTGTTAACTGGAGGAAGATATAGATCTTTGATTTAAAAGGTTTAAGACACATATAAGATTTTAAAAATATTATTCATTTTTATTGTTTATTTTAAAAAGATGAAATTAGGGGAATGTATACATGCTACAATGGAATAATCAGGATTGCTAATTTTATGCACATTATTTTTACTGCATTCCATATGGAAAGGTACTAAAACAATGTAGAACCCATTTTGTGGATGATTTTATAAAGGATTTATGATAGCCATGTAAAAACTATTTTAATTTCAGCAGTCGTCTGCTTTGATTTTTTCAAACATTTTCAGATAAGGAAACTACAAAGTTATAATATTTGAATATTTTAAGAGGATTATTAAAACTATTATTCCTTTCCCAACTGTTCATTTTAAAAATATTTACTACAAAGCAAAAATAAAAATAACGTCCTATGTGAGTAGCTTAGAATAAAGTTTTCTTATTTATTTACAGAAAGCAGCGCACGATAAGGCAGTGGGTACTTATTCAGCATTGTCATTCCTTTTGGACATTCTACTTTCTGCTTGTCATTCTCTCACTTTATTGAAAAAAAATTAATCCACCTAATATTTGTTGGAGATCTACTCTGTGCTAGTCATTGCTCCAGCTTATCGCCATGGGGCAGCGAGTCACCAGGATGACTTCCAATGATCCTTGCCTCCTAGTATTCGTCCCGTACTGTGGTCCTTCTCACATGGCGTCACTTTGTTTATGTGACCAATAGAGTATGGCAGAGCAAAAGTGTGTGGCCTCCAAGCTTAGGTCATAAAACACATTGTCACTTCTGCCTTACTCTCCCTTGGGCCATTTGTTCCAGATAAAAGCAACAGCTATATATGGAGGATGCTCAAGGTGTCCAATGGAGGGTTCCATGCAACGAAGATCTAAGTCTTCCCGCAAATAGCCAGCACCAACTTGCCAGCTACATGAGTCAGACATCTTGGATTTAGGTCTTTGTTGCCCAGTTAAGTCTTCACATGACTGTAGCTCCAGCCTACACCTTGACTGCAATCTTATAAGAGAGACCCAAGACAGAATCATCCATCTAAGCTGCTCCCAAATTCCTCACCCAGAGAAACTGTGAGAGAAGAAATGTTTATTCTTGTTTTAAGCCATTAAATTATGAGGTAATTTTTTACACAGCAAGAGATAATTAATACAGCCTATTTTATCACATGAGAAAAAAGTTAAATGATTGTGTTTTGAAAGATAACAAAGAAATATATGTACTAGAAGGACTTTAGGATGTCACGTTGTGTTTATGTGCAGAAAAAAAAATAGTGGATTCTGAAACTTTGCAACATTCTCATCTGAAAAATGAGAGATATTTCTTTGTTTAGTTACTGTAAACAATTATCAAAATTGAGTTCTATCATTAATTTGCTTTTATTAATAATTTGCTTGGAGCAGTATTAAGACTTTAAACAGCCTGTAGTTTTCAAAGTACTGAAATAGATCTCTTGGGTAGTCTAAGAAATGGATGAAACAAAACTGACAGCAATATTGCTTCCCATAAGAGCTACAATTGATTGCAGCCAGACTCTGTGAGTAGAATATCAAGATCTGATTTCTACTCAGTTATTTTCTGTAGGAGGGGATGTGCTGGCACTAAAATTGCTGCCAAAAAAGAGGGAGAATTTCCTAATCAAACATAGACTTGTTACCTTTTCTGAAAGAGTCTACGGAAAATCCCCAGATGGGGCCTGAGTCTCCATTTCAGCAACAGACTTTGACTATTGCTTATGAAGTGAAGTTCTATAAAATTTCTGTCTCTTTTCTGAGCTAGGCTAGCTGTGTGCAATGAGAGAGAATATGTAATATCTGTACATCCCCTACTTTAAAAATTTCTTTGTTTAGAAATCACATTGGCCAATTGTTTAATGTTTCCATAAATGACTAAGACGACACTCCTCCTCAGTGTCCCAAATGAGTAACAAAATTGTCACAGAATGTCCTGTGGAAAGTGTTCAAGGGTCAGAATACCCACTTAGAATGGCCACCTGGTCTGGTTGTCAGATCTCAGCTCCATTGTAGCCAATCTCTTTGGCATGCATATTCATCTCTAAACTGCTATCTGTTGGGCCTGTTTGTAAAGAATCCCACCTCAGGGCGGGAGAGAAGACACGGAGAAGCACATCTGGTAATAATGGCTATTGCTTAGCTTTTCCTTTAATCATAAATTAAGAGAGAATTAAGACCTTCCTCACTGGTCTCTGTATCATTGCATTCTTTAATTTCTCTCTCAGTGAAATAAAAACAGTACTGTTTTCCTCAGAGCTAACAAGTTACATAACATTTAATTCATTTGTGTTAGGCTTCTCTTTAAAATACAAATATATATTTCATTGGATAGGCCTATTAGTAACTTATAATTTGTGTAAATTATTATGACCAGGATATAAATGTATGTTCTTCTTTACACCTAGTTAGAAGTGAGGGGATAAGAGCTTTGCCTGCAGGGGAGAGAGGGTGATTTGGAAGCACTGTGTGGCATTGTGGGGGGGTGGTGCTGTCTCTGTGGAAGCTTTAGGACAGCCATAGGCCACATGAGGATAGTGAACACTTGAGTCTTGGAGGTGAGAGGATAGAAGGCCCCAAGCTGTGAGAGGAACAAGGAGAACAAAGTCAGTCAGTCAAGGAAAGGAAAACCGCACCAACTGGAAAACTGCGCCCAAGATTCAGTTGGTGGTAATAGCTCTGAAAAGTGTTACAAGATGGGGCAGAAATTCTTTTTTTTTTAGTGTGGCATGCTTTTATTGGATGGTAAAATTCTTTCAACTATTTACGTTTTGAGCATAATACAAAATACGCACACAGAAGAGCATAACTTTC
The DNA here is from genome assembly GCF_057802395.1 of Ceratotherium simum simum. Lineage (NCBI taxonomy): Eukaryota > Metazoa > Chordata > Mammalia > Perissodactyla > Rhinocerotidae > Ceratotherium > Ceratotherium simum. Next base: position 9,764,980 of record NC_141914.1, read on the forward strand.
TCCCATGACAGAAAGCATTAATAACTCTTTCAAAGGTACAGGTATTTTGTACCAATTTCATTTCAATATTTGACCACCTTTGGCTACTACACGTATTAAATTTTTCCAAATAGAAATAGAAATAGGCTCATTTATCAATACCACATGTTGATAATTCTTAAAATCTTTTATAAAACTTTTAAACATACTTGCATATGACTTTAACATTCCCTTAGTAGCCCACTAAAGCCTGCATGAACATGTTACAATGATTACTATAAAGCACAACTACACTTTTTGTAAACAAAATTGGGGCAGAAATTCTTGATGCATTTTGTCTTGGGTATTCAAGAGTATAAGAAAGGGATTGTACTTTTTTTCAGTTTGTCATTTCCCCTTTATTTCCTTGAATGGTCAGAAAGCGGATACTTAGAACCAAAGGTATTCTGGCAGTAGTCTTCCGCTTGTTCAGGCATAAAGGGATAGAATTTCAGTGAAATTTGCCATAGTCTGTCTCTCTGCCTTTGGATGTGTCCTCAGGAATCAGAGAGTATAGAGATAGGAAGCCACAGGACAGGCCGTAAGTTGGAAATTGTCCAAATCCAGACCACCCTCTGAGATAATATGCTGATCAAAGCAAATTGTTCTCACTAGCATGGTTTCAAAACTGGTCTTAAAAGCCCTTTTAATGACCTGGTAATTGTTTTAATAGCTCCTCAGTCAAGTGTGAGCTGCTGTAGCTGGCACGTCAGCATTGTGTGAAGTGTGGTGAAAGTTCACTCCTGGGGCATCTAGAACATCGTTAAGCATTCCTGCTTAAATTTTGGCTTACTTAGCAATAAAAAACTTATTTACTGTGTCCATAAAACTTGTCTCTGGCTGCCTAAGGAAGTCTCCGGGCAGGTTGGCTCTCAGGTGAGAGGAATGTTGAAGGAATCCCTGATGAGCAGAGCCTTTCCCTTTTCTGAGCAACCTCTTCAGTGGGCAATGGAGTCATTTTGTTCAAATTCTCTTTGCTTCCTTCATACGAAGAAATGTCGTCAAATCCGAGAGGGAAAATAACCTTTAAAAATCATTTGTCCAGATTTACATTCAATTGATATTCATATATTCATTTATTGAGTACCTTCAATATGCCAGGTACCATTCTAGGCACTAGGGATATGATACTGAAAAAATCTGTGGCATTAAGAATATGTTCTAATGAGAGAAACAGAATGTGTATGTGTCTATACACACATGTATATATGTATACGCATGTATATGTACATAAAAACACATATATACATAAGCAGTGGTTAAGTTCTATGGAGAAAAATACAGAAAAAATCAGAGTAAGGAGTGTTGCTGGTACGATGGAAAGGGAGTTCTATTTTATTTTATTTAGGTTGGTCAAGGAAGGCTGACATTTGAACTGATGGAAATGAGAGGGCAAGTCAGGAAGGTGTCTGGTGGAAGCAAGTTCCAGGTAGAGGAAAGAAGAACAAAGACCCTGAGGTGGGAGTACGCTTAGTATGTTTCAGCCACAGCAAGGAGTCCAGTGTGGCTGACAGTGGGCAAGGAAGTGAAGAATAGAGATGAGGTAAGAAGGGAAAGGAGTGGGAGGAGGCAGATCTTGGAGCATCTTGGAGGCTATTGTCAAGACACTGGCTTTTCCTCTGAGTGAACTGGGGGAGTTCTTAGCAGAGCAGTCCCATGATCTGAATTACAATTGAAGAGCTGTCTCTGGCTACTCCAGAGATGTGCAAGAGGAGGGGAGGAGAGGGTTACAGCAGGGAGACAACTGTAATTATCCAAAGGAGAGATGGTGAACCAGGATTGTGATGGTGGAGAGGGTGAGAACTGATTGGTTCTAGATATATTTTGGAGGCGACCTGACAGGATTTGCTGTGGAGTTGGAGAGAAAGTGAGTAAATGATGACTCTAAAGCATTTATGCTGAGCAACAGCTGGATTAACGCTCCATTAATGGGATGGAGAATACCCAATACTCACTGTGTGCCAGATGTACTATGAAGCCAGTGAGTGACAGAGGTAGAATCGAAACCATGTATTGACACTTTTTTGGGTACCCAACAGGCAGTATCTGCCCTCACCTCTCTAATTATGTGAGAGAATATGTGATACTTGGAGCCGCATGGACTATTTTGTGACTATGAGGTCATGTATCAGTCAGAGTTAGGCAAGAATGAGATGGCACATTGTAAATGTGGGAACTGAGAGTATAAAGCATGGGCAGGATCAAAAGGAACTGTAAGGAGTAGTTCTCACCTTGGGCTTGCAATTGTAGGAGCCCTTACCACCAGTGGGCTGGAAGATGCAGGGGGAGGGAGTGATGGTCAGAATAGGTACAGGGCTGTAACTACAGCTTTAGGAGAGAGGTGCACTACAGGAGCTGTCGCCAGGAACATAGGTAGAAGAACTCAGGCTCTTGAAACTTAGCCCCAAATGGAAAGACCTAGAGGAATAAAAACCCTAGCCTCCCACTCTTCTCGCACTCAGATCTCCTGCTGGCATTGCCCACCCGGAAACCATAAGGTAGGGAAGTTCAGTGAATATCATCCGTAGGAGGCAGCCTGCCAGGGGTCAGAACAGGAGGGAGATATGCCGATTCAATGTAGATAAGCCTAGAGAAAAAGAGAGCACATGGAAGGATGACAGACCGGAAAAGTAGAAAAAAATCTTAGGTCCCTGATGACGTTCTGCACCACTACACTGCATCTGGAGCCACCAACTCCAGTGTTTTTTGTTTTCGTTTTTTTTTTACCTTATTATTTTGAAATAATTTTAGACTTACAGAAAAGTTACAAAAATAGCAGAATGTTCCTATCTACTTTTCACCCAGCTCCTCCCAGTGCTAACATCTTGTGTACCCATAATATAATCATCGTCACTAAGAATTAATATTGGTATAATACTATTAACTACACTGTAGATTATATTTGGATTTTTCCAGGTTTTCCACTCATATTTTTCTTTCTATCCTGGATCCATTGCAAGTTACCACACTGAATTTAGTTATTATGTCTCTTTAATCTCCTGCAATCCTTTAAAATTTCTTGGTCTTTCCTTGTTTTTTAATAACCGTCACACTTTGTAAGAGTACAAATCAACTATTTAGTAGTGTGTCCCACAATTTGAGTTTCTCTGATGTTTTCTCATGATTAGACTATACATTTTTTGGCCAGAAAAACAGAAGTGTTGAGCCCTTCTCAGTGTATCATATCAGGGGTACATCAAGTCTTATTACCTAATTACTAACAGATCTTATTGTATATGACGGTAACTTTGATCTCTTAGTTCCCATGGTCTCAGCCAGGTACAAACTTCTTTGATGTGAAATGATTATAGTATCTCTATTTTTTAAGTCACTGTTAGTTGGTATTATCTCACTTGCAGACGGACACATCCTAACGAATGCACCAATTCCTCTACTCATCTTCTTATTCCCCAGAGTACTTTATCTACTGAAGGACAAAATGAATAACAATCAAGGGTCCTTGAACTGTATATTTAAGACCTGTGCATATAGTCAATTTACGGAAAACCAAAGTGGCAGAATTGCCTTTTCATCTCATTGACTTTAAATTTCTTGAAACTAAATAGTAAGTGTATGATTAAAACCAGAAAACATTTAATGATGAAATTAAAGAACCAAAAGTTAGAGGAATTATTAATCCAACCTCCTGTATAATTACAGAATCTTCTTTGACAAATTTAACGATGCCTTTCCATCTATTGCTTTACTACTTTTTAAAGAGCACAGTACATTGCAAGGTAACTCTGTTTGGGTAGCTGTCTCTATTTTATTTTTAATTCTTCTTTATGCTGAACTGAAATCTGTGTCACTATTATTTGTCCTAGAAATTCTATCCACTGGGACTTTTCAGAAAAAAATAATCCAAAAGAACTCTCCAAGAGGCAGCCTTAAAACATTTAAAATGACTAATTGTGTCTCGTAGAACCGATTATTAGGCTGGGATCAAGGCTGGAGGAACTCTGTGGTATTGCACCCATGTTGGCATCAACTGATTCACCAACCCTGTCTGGGCAGAGTTGTTTATCTCTAAATCCATTTAAGTTCTGTTATTCATACAAACTTCCTGATCTTTTTCAGGAGGACGTCTTAAGAGTCAATTAGTTAAAGAAACACTAACATGTTCTTGGCTCCTTTGTCGAAGATTAGCTGTCCATGGATGTGTGGTTTTATTTCTGGGCTTTCAATTCTGTTCCACTGATCTGTGTGTCTGTTTTTGTCCCAGTACCACGCTGTTTTGATTACTATAGATTTGTAGTATGTTTTGAAGTCAGGGATTGCGATGCTTCCAGCTTTGTTCTTTTTTCTCAGGATTGCTTTTGCTATTCAGGGTCTGGAACCCTCATACACTGCTGGTGGGAGTGCAAACTGGTGCAGCAACCGTGGAAAACAGTACAGAGATTTCTCAAAAAATTAAAAATAGAAATGTCATACAATCCAGCTATCCTACTACGGGATATTTATCCAAAGAACTTGAAATCAACAATTCGAAGAAGTTTATGCACCCCTTTGTTCATTGCAATGTTGTTCACAGTGTTAAGACTTGGAAGCAAGCCAAGTGCCCATCAATTGATGAATAGATGAAGAAAATGTGGCATATATATACAATGGAATATTAGTCATAAAAAAGGCAAAATCGTCCCATTGGCAACAACGTGTATGGGCCTTGAGGGTATGATGTTACGTGAAGTAAGCCAGATAGAGAAAGACAAACACCATATGACTTCACTCACATGTAGAAGATAAACAAACACATGGGTAAAGAGAACAGATTAGTGGTTACCAGAAGGGAAGAAGATGCAGGAGTGGGCAAAAGGGGTAAAGGGGCACGCATATATGGTGATGGATAAAAATCAGACTATTGGTGGTGAGCATGATGCAGTCTATACAGAAACTGATAAATAATAATGTACACTTTAAATTGCACAATGTTATAAGCCATTATGACGTCAATAAAATAATTGAAAAAAAAAGAAACAATAAGAAACAAACTCCTCAAATTAGCGATAGTACAATAGAACTTTATTTTTTACTCATATAAAAGTCCAACACAGGTGTTTCTAGTAGGCAGGGGGCTCCCTTTCACGTGTAATCCAGGCCCCCGGGCTCCTTACGTTTTGTAGCTCTGCCATCCCCTGGGGCCTGCTGGGTAAAATGCATAGGAGAAGGAATTCCTGCTTCTTCAAAACTCTCCCGGAAATGACACGTATTATTTTTACTCACATTTCATTGGCAAAAGCTTGCCACATGGGCACGCCTAGAAGAAAGGAGCCTGGGAAATATGATCCTAGTGGGCAGGCACCTCCCAGGGAATGTCCAGAGCATAGAGAGAAAGCACTTATGTTTGCTCTGGGGTTAGCTGCCTCTGCACAGGTGGCTTTGTTACACACCTTCTGAAATACAGATGTAATCTGTCTGGGGTGTTTCTTTGACCTAATATTCCAGCACAAGGGTCTACAAACTTTTTTTGTAAAGAGCCCAATAGTAGATATTTTAGGCTTTGTAGGTCATATGGTCTCTGTTGCAAGGAGTCAACTCTGTCATTCTAATGCAAAAGCTGCCTTAGACAAAATGCAAATGAATGAGGGTGGTTGTGTTCCAATAAAACTTTATTTACAGACACTGAAATTTGAATGATATTTATGTTCACTGAAATTTAAATTTTCATATAATTTTACAGGTTATGAAATAATCTTTTTTTGTTTTTTTTTCAACAATTTAAATATGTAAAACTTTATTGGTTCTCAGGCCGTCCAACAACAGGTTGCAGGCCAGATTGGCCTGTAGGCTTTATTTTGCTGACCCCTGATCTAGCATCACTCTTTATAAAGGAGGTGACATTAATATATTATGATTTGGTTTCAGTGAATACTTGCTAAGTCTTAGTGTACATTTATCTCCATCCCCAAGTTTTGATAAATCATTTATTAATTAGAATGTATTCTAGATATTACATGGCATTTAAGTCAATTCAGTAAGTTGATTTCATACTTTCTTAATTGTATCTACAATCTATTAAGCACCCGTGAAATACAATCATTTGGCATGTATTATTTTAGCTCTTCAAAAATACCCTCTGACATAGCTGTTACCGTGCCCACTTTATCATTGAAGATACCAAGGCTCAAAGCAGCTAAGAAGTACTTTGATCATATTTCACACAGCAAGAAATGGAAAACCCAGAATTCAAACCCAAGTTGAATACAACAACCTGTGCTCGTCTCTCCACACCAAAGTTTCCTGGCCTTAGATGTGTGAGCTCGTTAAAAGCTGATAGCTATTTTTTTATTCTCTCTTCACCCGTGTTCATGTATAGTTTATCCATTTCAACTTAAAAATCATATTCCTTCAATAGAGCCAAAACAGCACAGCTAATGCCAAATGACAATAAATCAAGTATGTCGTTCACTACGAGGAGAAGTTCCTTGTTGTGGAGAGTGGCTCTGAACTCCTAATGCCCGTTATTGACAGACAGAGCAGGAGAAAGCCTCAAAGAGAGAAGATGCATCCTCTGAAGAGAGAAGATAAAAGCCAGCTGCTCTTCAGTAGTTCTGCCCTTGAGCTCTGCAGACATGTAGGCCTTGCTCTGTTACTAACTGGTATGACCTCGGGTGATATACTTAACCTCTCAGTTTTCTAAGCTCAAAATTGCTTATCGGATTTTATGCTCTAACCTTTTACGAGGGACTTGAGGTAACATTGGTGAATCAAATTTAACACCTATTTTGCAAAATTTACAAGGTGGCTAATCGGCATAAATTGCAAGTTAGGGTGTGTGAAGGTACTTTGTGAATTGCAGATACTGCACAAATAAAAGCTATTATGAATATTTTAGATTTCATCACCGATTATATTTAGTTAAGATCACAGCATACTGGTGCTCATTTCATCCAATATAGAATCTTTAATGAGAGTAATGTTTTTTTCTCCTCCCTTCGTTATATAGATTTTTAAACTAATGAATCCATTAATCTCTGTTTATATTTGCCCTTTGGATGAAATTTTTCTTAATAATAGTATATGCTTCCCCCAAGAACAAAGATTATATTTCATAACAAATCTATGTCCTTGAAATACTATATGAATTTCCAAGCATAGACACTAGTGTGAAATATTATTTTGGAGCATAAAAGAAACCATTTTACAGCTCATTGACACTTCAATGGTGTTTGCATGGGGAAGTTCCAGGCAAAATGAGATGATACAGCACCAGCAGAATAGGTAAAATCAATATCTGTCTACCATGGCTTTTCTCCTATCTCATGCAGTAAAATTCAGTAAAAGGAAAATTGATATGCACAGTATTAAATAACAACAAAGAGCAAGAGAAATTCTTTGTAGCAGCACATCTTGCAACACACAAGTCTCTTCCTCGGTGGACTATTTCCTTTTAACCACCTGAGGCTCCTCACATTTCCGCTGCAGCTGGAGAACACCCCGAGGCACTTCCTGCCTCCTAGGAGTTTTGGCACAGGGCGTCGCTTCTGTTCCCCTCAGCTTTCCTCAAGGCATCTGATTTGTTGCTATGAGGATCAGTTCTGTCTCTACTGCTGTCTTCATCACGAGTGAAAGATGTCTTGTCTACTTTTCAGTGACAACTAGGCCACCATTGATGTGTGTGGGGGACGAGAAGGGAGTAGTGGATGCTGTTCTTTTTTTTTTTTTTGACACTAAACAGCTTAAATTTGCACTTAGGGAGAACATAACCAAGGCAAATTTTCTTATTAAATAAAAATGCCACATTTTATTTAGGGAGCCCTGACCAAGATCTAACCAGATCCACGCTTCACCTAAATATCAGAGGAAAGGCTTTAGCATTGAGTAACGTTAAAATGGTAATAATGACTGACTTCTTCTGTTTAGCTGTATCAATCAGAATCTAAGATGTGCATTTATTTTGACCCACCAGTACAACTTCTATGATTTATCCTACAGACAGACTGACAAATATGCAATAAGAAATATGTATAAAGATTCACAATGCTGGGTCATAATGGCCCCACAGCAGCAATAGCCAGATGCTAAGGAACACCTACCCACTTTAGACAGAGAACACATTCTCCTGCTCTGTCAGTCTCGGCTCAGGGCTCAGTGCTCTTTATTCACCTCTGATACCTGCTTGTTCCCCACAGGTACTTATGTGTGTGACACACATATATGCTTTTCACAGGGCAACCATCTCTACAACTATAGGAGCACATGGAAATGAAGGAAAATGCAGCCTATCCAAGAAGGCAAGAAACTCTGTCAGATTATTTCTTTTTATGTTGTTGACTTGTTTGATTCTAATAAAGCAAGTAGTAAATATTTATAGAAATATGAAGAGAGAATAAATACATGGAACAACACAATTAGAAATCCTCTTTTATCTTTGCCCCAAATTCTCCATCCCCCATTTCCTAGATTATTGTCAACATATATATATATTTATCCTTCCAGTACACATTTATAAGTGTGTGTGTAGGTACACATGCATGCATGCACAATGTTCATAAATGGTATCAAAATACACTTGTCCATTACTTATTTTTTGACATAACAATAGAGCCCTTTCCATATAAGTATGTATAGATCTGTCCCACAATTTTGATAGCAGCATAATATTTGAAATGCAAATCACATTAATTTATTTAACCATCCCATCACTGGTATGCATTTAGGCTGTTTTAAGAATAAAAAACTGGAAATAGCCTCAATGATTAAAATTGTGTCAATCTTAACTTTATAAAGTTTGTATTACAAAACAATAGGTATATTGAATATATTTTTCAATTCCCTCTCTCTCATTTGCCCTCTTCCTAAGATTCAAAATTGCCAAATAGTGGAGTATGCTTGGTTCTGTTGAAAACCCTCTATTAATACAAACAAACAAATAAACAACAATTTCTGATAGCAGAAAACATCCTTGTAGATAAACAAATAAATGGATTTACTTGTTTCTGCTCTGAGTTTCAGGAATTCCAGATCTTTCTCTTTCCTATCCTGTCCCCCCTACTCCCTCTTTCTCTCATCATTCAGTTCTGTTTTTCTCTTTATATTAGCTTCATTCTTTTAAAAATATTGCTGAAAAAGGTTTCATGCTTACATGTCTCCCTGTGGTGATCCAAGAAGAAAGAGTGAAATCCTGTCTACGAGTTTTCATGTATGAAATCCCAGAGGGGTCTGATTGACTAATGCTGTAACCAGAAGACTGGATACTATGGTTGGTTGTCCTACTGTACTGGTTTGAATAGTGTCTCTCAAGAATTCGTGTTTTTCTGGAACCTCAGAATGTAACTTTATTTGGAAATAGGGTCATTGCTGATGTAGTTAGTTAAGATGAGGTCATAACTGGAGTAGAGCGGGCCCTTAATCCAAAATGGCTGGTGTCCTTATGAGAAGAGGAGAAGAGACAAAGGAACAGACATACAGAAAGGGGAGACAATGTGAAGACACACAGGGAAGACACCATGTGATGACAGACAGATATTGGAGTGATGAATCTACAAACCAAGGATTTGGAGCAACCACTAGATGCTAAGAGAAATGCATGGAATAGATTCTTCCTCTGAGCCCCCTAACACTGCTGATGCCTTAATTTTGGACTTCTGGCCTCCTGAACTATGACACAAAAAATTTCTGTTGTCTTAAGCCACTCAGTTTGCAGTACTTTGTTATGGAAGCCCTGGAAAACTAATATACCCACCAAAGCCACACGAGTGGGAGAGGAACAGTTCTTCCAATAATGCAGATGCTATTACAAAATTACTAAGAAGAAATATTGACCAAACCAAACCAAACAAAAACAAACCAATGACCACCACCAACAAAAACAAAATTAAAATCACCTGGTGGTACAACCTTGAAACGCTCCCACAGCACTTTTCAATCCCCGTATAGCTATTTTTATTTATTTGATATTTTTACCGCATCCACTTCCACAAACAAGTTGAGGAAATTTACATAAGAAGTAACAACATAATAAAACCACAAACTTGTATTAAGAAAAGCAACAGTCAAATAATAATGGAAGGTAGGAGAGGTGGAATGATTTCAGCAGAACATGACACTTAGAGCTACGTTTCCTGGTATTTGTCATCAAACAGAAAACGGAGTCCATACAACTTTCATTACCCAATGAAGGAAGTATACTTGACTGTTCAGAAAGAAACAATCTTTATTCTTATCCACTAGAAGAAATATGTATTTCAGTAAACCAGAATTAAACTAGCCCTCGGGAAAATCAAAACTCAGTTTCAAATTAAATTTCAGAAGCAAGAGAAAATCGAATCTGGAAGAAAGTGACACCTTCCAAAGCTTCAAAATCACAAATTTTCATACATAATATTTGATACTCAAAACCAAAAATCATCGACTATACCAGGGCCTAGGATCGAAAGAAACAAAATAAAAGAAAACAAGCAAAGAAAGAAACCCATAGAAGAACCAGCTATTGCAGTTATCAATCAGAAGATCCTAAAATAACTGTGATTAATAGGCTTAAGGATATAAATGATAAGATGGAGAGCTTCAGGTAAACCCAAGAGCCAGACTTTGACAAATTAAAAAAATTTGAGCAAGTCCGGGTAGTGATTGCACCTTTGCAGAAGGAGGATGGAGTCTAGGTGGGGCTACAAGGAGAGTTTCAGAAGTGCCGAACTGGTTGATGATTTCCTGGGTGTGTTTCCTCTATGAAAATCAATAGACTGGTACGTTTTCTATATATATTCTACTTCAATTACAAATTTACTTTTTTAAATGTACAGACTGGTGAGGGTCTGAAACAAAAGCATACTCGAGTGTAGATGAGAAGGAGTTAGACTTATAGCTGTCAGTGATTTCTAGATGTGACTGTGATTTGGGGAGAGGGGCCAAATGTCCTGCTCAAGGATAAATATTGAATTGGTAGAAAAAGCAGAGATTAATCCCAGAGTGGTAACTCAATAAATATTTATTACGAGAATGAATAAACTCTCTATTTATTCCTTCTACTGAAAAAGATGGTACAAATAAAGGGTTGAATAAAGAAACATAAACATTTGTTTTTCAGATCTCTTTA